>NW_025317832.1:0-26608 GCF_018873765.1 Telopea speciosissima
ATCCAAATCGGTCCTTGAGTACCAGCAAGCTTTTGAGGAGCTATTTTACTTCGCCCCGGTACACATGAAGGCCGAGGATGTGAAGGCTAGGAAATTTGAGAAGGGGCTTAGACCTAGCATTAGTACTTCTATGGTGCTACACAAGTACCCTAATTATGCTGAGACGGTCCAGGCCGCTAAGGTAATTGAGGACCAGCAGAGAGAGAACTACAGGGCCATTCAGGCTGGTAAGAGACCCATGACCTCTCACGAGCCTAAGGGATCCACAAAATTCCAAAAGAGAGGATCCTACATTGCTGCTTTTCCGGTCCAGTCCCGTAGGTCAGATGCGGTGCAAGCACCCAGGCCTACATCAACTCCTCACTATGGTTCCCAGACCCTTATATGTTACAATTGCAAGGAGTTCGGGCATATGGTTCGAGACTATCCTCATCCTCGGATGATAGGTCCTCCAGGTGCAGCTACACAAAAGGCACCCCAAGCCAAGGCAGTTGTGCGTTCTCTTCTTCCTACTCCGGGCCACAGATTTCAAGGTCGGGTGTATTCTGTGACAAATGAAGAGGCCCAGGCCGATCCTAGTGTTATTACAGGTAATGCACTCTACTCTTAAGATGTGCATATTTATAGCTTTTGTTTCTATGATTGGTTGTCTGTTGCTTGTCAGGTGTAGTTCTTGTTTGCTCTCAGCCTGCTTATGCTTTGTTTGACTCGGGGGCATCACATTCTTTTGTGTCCCCTAGCTTTGCTAAGAAGATACTTGTCGAACCAAAGCAAATGGCCCAAAAATTGATAGTCATTACACCAACGGGAAGCAAGGTTGAACTTGACTCGAGTTGTGGTCCTTGCCCTGTACATGTGTGTGGTCGTGGGCTTGAAGCAAGTTTAGTACTACTGGATATGAAAGACTTTGATGTGATTTTGGGAATGGATTGGCTATCAACTCACAAGGCCAGTCTAATCTGTTCAGAGAGGAAGGTTCTGTTCAAACCAGCTGAAGGTGAAGAGTTTGTGTTTATGGGTACTAGGCGGGAGAGACCCAAGAAAGTTATCATCTCGCCCTCCAAGTACGAAGTTGTTGGCGAGAGGGATGTCGGTGTTATCTAGCATCCGTGATAGACACGAAGCCAAAGTCAGGCCTTTGGAAGAGTTGTGTGTGGTGAAAGACTTTCCAGATGTCTTTCCTGAGGATCTAATGCGGTTACCACCAGATCGCGAGACAGAGTTCATGATAGATCTGATTCCTGGTGCAGCCCCAGTATCCAAGGCACCTTACAGGATGGCCCCAACTGAGTTGAAGGAGCTATAAGAGCAGTTGAATGACCAGTTGAATGACCTGTTGAAGAAGGGTTTTATTAGACCCAGTGTATCTCCTTGGGGAGCACCTATGTTTGTGAAAAAGAAAGATGGTAGTATGCGTCTGTGCATTGACTACCGTGAGTTAAACAAATTGACAATCAAGAACCGGTATCCTTTACCTAGGATCGATGACCTATTCGATCAACTACAGAGTGCTAAGGTGTTCTCAAAGATTGATCTCCGGTCAGGGTACCATCAGTTGAAGATCAGAGATAGTGATATCAGCAAGACAGCATTCAGATCTCGCTATGGTCATTATGAGTTCTTGGTCATGTCCTTCGGGTTGACCAACGCCCCGGCCGCCTTTATGGAGTTGATGAACCGGGTGTTCCACGATGTTCTAGACAAGTATGTCATTGTCTTCATTGATGACATCTTGGTCTATTCCAAGAGCGAGGAGGAGCATGCAGACCATCTTCGCCTAGTATTGCAATGCTTGAGGGAGAAGCAGTTGTACGCCAAATTCAGTAAGTGTGAGTTTTGGCTACAACAGGTGGCATTTCTGGGACACTTGGTCTCTGGCAAGGGTATAGAGGTTGACCCTGGCAAGGTGAAGTCAGTAGTTGACTGGGCGACACCCAAGAATGTGGCAGACATTCGCAGTTTCCTGGGACTAGCTGGCTATTACTGGAGATTTATTGAGAACTTCTCAAGGCTCTCCACTCCTATGACACGACTGACCCGAAAGGGAGTGAAGTTTGAGTGGTCTGATAGCTATGAAAAGAGCTTCCAGGAGCTCAAGCAGAGGCTGGTTTCCGCTCCAGTACTTACCATTCCGAATGGTACTAGAGGGATGGTAGTCAACAGTGATGCATCTAAAATGGGCTTGGGTTGTGTTCTAATGCAAGATGGGAAGGTAGTGGCCTATGCTTCTTGACAATTGAAGGACTATGAGAAGAACTACCCGACCCATGATTTGGAGCTTGCAGCTGTGGTTTTCGCTCTGAAAATCTGGAGACATTATTTATATGGTGAGAAGAGCGAAATATACAGTGATCACAAGAGCCTCAAATACTTCTTTACACAGAAGGAACTCAATATGAGGCTGCGATGGTGGTTGGAGTTGTTGAAAGATTATGATTGTACTATCCATTACCACCCCGGCAAGGCAAATGTAGTAGCTGATGCACTGAGCCGAAAATCTCAGTCCTTGTCACTGGCATCACTGGCAGTCAGTGAGAAACTCATTGAGGAAGCTAGAAGAATGGACCTGGAATTACTGGTTGATGGTGTTACCTTATCTCTGTTAGCTTTATCAATACAGTCAACATTGGTAGGGCGAATCCAGTCAGCCCAGGCTTCTGATGAGGAATTTCAAAAGATCATTGTGGCTATCAGGGAAGACACGCAGTGGGAACTAGACTTTACTTTGACAGAGAGTGGTGTTCTCATGTTTAGACATCGCTTATGTGTTCCTAGTGACCCTCAGTTGAGGAAGGAAGTGTTAGCTGAAGCCCATGACTCTCCTTATTCTATTCATCCAGGCAGTACGAAGATGTATAGAGATCTGAAGGAATATTACTAGTGGAGTGGAATGAAGAGGGATGTGGCTGAGTATGTGGCAAAATGCCTTACTTGTCAGCAGGTGAAGGCGGACAGACAGCGACCTCATGGCCTCTTACAGTCATTGTCTATTCCAGAGTGGAAGTGGGAGCATGTTACTATGGACTTCGTCACCGGGTTGCCCCGCACACCTAGAGGTGTCGATACCATATGGGTTGTCGTTGACAGATTGACAAAGATGGCTCACTTCATCCCCATGAAGATCACCTATTCGATGGACAAGCTGGCTCACTTGTACATTGATAATGTAGTTCGTCTGCATGGAGTTCCTGTTAGCATCATCTCCGATCGGGATCCCAGATTCACATCTAACTTTTGGGGTGGTTTTCAGAAGGCAATGGGTACACTGTTGAATTTCAGTACAGCCTTCCACCCTCAGACGGACGGACAGTCAGAGAGGACTATTCAGACATTGGAAGATATGCTCTGAGCTTGTGTCATTGATATGCAGGGCAGCTGGGACGAGCATCTCTCACTTATTGAGTTTGCTTACAATAACAGTTACCAGGCTACTATAGGCATGGCACCGTTTGAGGCTCAGTATGGGAAGAAGTGTCGGATACCTTTATATTGGGATGAAGTAGGTGAACGGCGTATTCTTGGACCCGAGTTGATTCAGGCAACATGCGAGAAGGTGGATTTGATTCATGAGCGGATCAAGGCGGCTCAGTCCAGGCAGAAGGGTTATGCAGACCTAAGGCGGAAAGACCTTGAGTTCACTATCGGCGATAAAGTGTTCCTTAAGGTATCACCCTCCAAAGGGGTGATGCATTTTAGCAAGAAGGGCAAGCTGAGTCCGAGATTTATAGGACCTTTTGAGATCCTTGCACGGATTGGACCAGTGGCATATCGGTTAGCACTCCCTCCATCTTTAGAAGGTGTGCATGACGTCTTCCACATGTCCATGTTGAGGAAGTATGTCCATGATCCAAGCCATGTACTGACCCACGAACCGCCAGAGCTCGCGGCCGACATGTCCTACAAAGAACTACCTGAAAAGATTTTGGACAGCAAGGTTGTTCATCTTCGCAACCGGCCCATCCATTATGTGAAGGTGAAATGGTGCAACCATCCTGAAGAGGAAGCTTCTTGGGAGGCAGAGGTAGAGATGCGGGCGAAATACCCTTTTCTTGCCTATCTACAAGGTACGTCAAATTTCGAGGACGAAATTTCTTATAAGGTGGGGGGATGTTATACCCGCACCCCGGGATATAATTAAATATTATTCCTTCTTGTGACGTGTAGATACCGCTGCCATGTATGCTGGTGACCTGTTCTCCATGATGGTCAAACCTAGTTATAAAATCATTGACCACGGTACGGGCTTACCTGTAGAGGAAAGGTTCCTCAACCGCCAGTGGGGAAAGTTCGTTGACGGCGACTTCGTTGACTATCCTCCAAGTACCAGCCCGGGAAGCGAGGAGTTTAGGAGAGAGCATCCTGGACCGTCGCCTCAGTTGGACACTTCATTCGGTGATGAGCTTGGCAATGCGGTGGCGAAGCTATTCGGGGTCATGGGTGATAAACCATGACAGGGGAAAAGGAAGTTCTAGCCCTCAAGTTTTATTATTTATTATTTCCTTGGTGACCTCGAAGTACGGGTCAAGGCCTGAACCGCTCGAGCTATTTCATGTGAGAAGGGAATATTTTAATTTCGGGTCCCTCATTGAGGACTTATACCCATCTCATGTGAACCCATCTTAAAGTGGGCTTTTTCCTACTTAAAGCTTGTGGGCAGGCCCATTTAACTTAAGAAGCCATTTAACTTATATGGCCCATTTCACTAAAGGCCCATTTAACCTATTGACCCAAGGATGGGTTATTCCATTCACTTACCCACATAGAACTAATAGGTCAACCCATTAGGCCCTCATGACCCATTTGACTTGAGGTACCCAAATACCCACTTGTTATAAATAAGTCCAAGGGGGAGAGAGAGAACATTTACTTCTCCTTCATCATTCTCATCTACCCTAAACGTGGAGGAGTAAAGAGGAAGGAGAGAAGGAGGGAGAAGACTGCAGCAGCTTAGTGGGAGGCTAGAGACCCCACCTCTTGAAGCCTCAATGTGGAGCTTCTCCCTTAAGGTAGGTAAGCCATTAAAGCTGTCTCCCTTCTTTTATTTTGATTTGGGATTTGGAGAAATGGGAGAGAATCGGTCTAGGGTTGTCTTTGAACCCAAAGGTCGATTGGAACCCTTGGCTGTAATTATTGTGGAGCTATTTCACTCCATGGCCAGTCCTAAAGCTCACAATCCCTCTCCAATCGAAAGGCTTAGGGTTTCTACCCTATTATGCCCTAAAATAGGATTCTTGTTGCTTTCCCTCTTGAGTTCTTGGGATTACATGGACCTAATGAGGTCATAGGACCCTACTAAACTTAGGGGGAAGCTTTCTGGAAGCCTCCTTACCCTCGAACCCCTTGGGGAAGAAACCCCTAATGAGAAACCTTTCCATTTTCGGTTCTGCAGGTATGTGGTTTTACATACGGTTTCAGTACCTACAAGAAACCACCCTGAAACCACCCTCCTGAGAAAGCTCTGTTAAAGTCGATTTTAGGTGTGGTTTCATGTTTTGAGACAAACCACCTATAAAACCACACTGGGCAGAGACCTTCCAAAGCCCCTGGTTAGCTAGGATTTACATGTGGATTCAGGTTTTGGGCACGAAACCACCCTGTCTCTGAAACCTTAAACTTAGCTAAATTATGGGGTATCTTTTGGGGATTCTTCCCTTTTATATAATTAACCCTGTTTTCACTTTTCCATTAGGTTGTATTTCCCTTTCTTGCAACGTGTTACTTAACCACAGCGGCAACCCATAACTTGAGAAATAACACATACGGTGAGTGGGTTTGGTTGTTTGGGCTTGATATTATTATTGCATTGTATATTATGTAATCATTATAATTATTAAGCATGCTTGCGCATATTGCATACTTTTATATATGATTGTTATAATGTTGATTGGAGATGTTTTACTTTGATGGGTCTCGTGCGGTGGGTACCGTGCAGCCCCGAATACTATATACATTTATGAAGTAATTATGTTGAATGTCATGTTGAATCGTATGCGCCGTGCCGTCGTGGTAACCGGACACTAAACCAGATGAAAAGTTGATGCGCCCGGATTACCTCTCAGGACGATAGGACTTGCATGTAGTATATCTGCGGCTAGGATTTCACACCCTTATGCTACGACCCTTACCAACAGGGGTTTAGGTGTTGGGTAATCAGTACACCGGATTCTGTGGAGGTGGGAGAGGCCAGTCATGGTAGTATTGGTTATCAGGGGTCTGCCACTGAGTGGTCTTGGAGGCTTCGATCGGTGTAGGTCCCAGGTGACAATTGAGGTTTCATTGTGGCGATAAGTTAAGTGACCCACAGTGTCTCCCGAGTTATCACAGTAGCATATACCATTGACTTAGTTGTTTGTTAGGTGGAAAAATGGAATTAACATGTGCATGCATCATTGGACTATGTGAATTGCGTGTTTGTGCATCCCCATCCCCTCACTGGCTCAGTGGAGCTAACCCCCTCGTGCGTACACTTTTTAGATTATGATACAGGTGACGGATATCTCGCGGGACTTGGAGTTCAGCCCTCGGGATACGATGAGATTGGTGAGGGAGAGCCGGAAGCCGTGTTTGAGGAACATGGTGACGGGTGTCCTCGCGATGATTGTGCCTACGGGCAGTGAGGATATTCGGGACTTGGTCCCTTTTTGATTTATTTTTGGGGCTTAGGCCCATGTTTAAACATTTACTATTATACCATTTTGATAGTTATTAGATGGTCATTGGAAATGTAACCAACTACTGTAATTATCATCTAGCCTTTGAACATCTTGTAACTATTTGATTTTATACGCTTCCGCAATACTACCGATCTTTGGAATGTAATATTCCTTTTTCCCACATTCTGATATTATATTGTGTTAATATTGGTTATGACTGTGCGTTGGGACACTGTGTCAGTGATCCGGGCGGTTTAGTAGGATGACACGCGTCGTCTTAGTCACCCTTTATATGATACTATATTCCTTGTTTAGAATAGGGGCGTGACAGTCACGACCCTCAACATCGCATCCACACGTCCAATAAGAGATAAGGACACTTTTTACAAAATACAATACCCAAAAAAGCACAGTAATGCCCCCAAATAATCCCAAATGACGCACTTGGTCTGGTTTATACCGAAAATGAACATGTGTCAAAATGGAAATCGATTCGAATGTCACGACCCTCAACATCGCATCCACATGTCTAATGAGAGATGGGGACACTTTTTTGAAAATGCCAACCCCAAAAAAGTACTGAAATGCACCCAAATAACCCCAAACGACTCACCCGGTCTCGTTTAAATCGAAAATGAACATATGTCGAAAAAGGTGTCGATTCAAAGGTCAGGACCCTGAACATCGGATCAACCCTCCTAGTAAGAGATAAGGACACTTTTTAGAGAATCCCTAACCCAAAAAAGTACAAAAATGCCCCCAAATAACCCCAAACAACCCACCCGGTCTGGTTTAAACCGAAAATGAACATATGCCACAATAGGTATCGATTCGAAGATCATGACCCTCAACATCGTATCCACACGTCTAATAAGAGATAAGGACACTTTTAAAAAACTTCCAAACCCAAAAAAGTACACAAATGCCCTCAAATAACCCCAAACGACTCGCCCGTTCTTGTTTAAACCGAAAATGAACATATGTCGAAAAAGGTATCTATTCGAAGCTCACGACCCTGAACATCGCATCAACACGTCTAATAACAGATAAGGACACTTTGTAAAGAATCCCAAACAAAAAAACAGTATAGAAATGCCCCCAAATTACCCCAACGACCCACCCGTTCTGGTTTAAACCGAAAAGAACATATGCCGAAATAGATACCGATTTGAAGGTCACGACCCTTAACATCGCATCCACACGTCTAATAAGAGACAAGGACACTTTTTAGAAAATACCAAACCCAAAAAAGTACAGAAATGTCCCCAAATAACCCCAAACGACCCACTCGATCTGCTTTAAATAAAAAATGAACATATGTAGAAATAGGTATCGATTCGAAGGTCACGACCCTATCTAGACGTCTAATTTGAGATAAGGACACTTTTTACAAAATATAAAACCCAAAAAAGTACAAAATTGCACCCAAATAACCCCAAATGACCCACCCTGTCTGGTTTAAATCGAAAATCAACATATGTCGAAATAGTTATCGATCCGAAGGTTACGACCCTCAACATCGCATCCACAGATCTAATAAGACATAAGGACACTTTTTAGAAAATATAAAACCCAAAAAGTACAAAATTGCCCCCAAATAACCCCAAATGACCCACCCAGTCTGGTTTAAACCGAAAACGAACATATGTCGAAATAGGTATCGATTTGAAGGTCACAACCCTCAACATCACATCCACACGTCTAAGAAGAGATAAGGACACTTTTTACAAAATATAAAACCCAAAAAAGTACAGAAATGCCCCCAAATAACCCCAAACGACCCACCCGGTCTAGTGTAAATGGAAAATGAACATATGTCGAAATAGGTATCGATTCGAAGGACACGACGCTCAACATCATATCCACACATCTAATAAGAGATAAGGACACTTTTTAGAAAATCCCAAGCCCAAAAAAGTACAGAAATGCCCCCACATAACCCCAAACGACCCACCCCATCTGGTTTAAACCGAAAATGAATATATGTCGAAATAGGTATCGATTCGGAGGTCACGACCCTCAGCATCGCATCCACACGTCTAATAAGTAATTAGGACAATTTTTAGAAAATCCCACGCCCAAAAGAGTACGAAAATGCCCCCAAATAACCCCATCGACCCACCCATTCTGGTTTAAACCGAAAAGGAACATCTGCCGAAATAGGTGTCGATACGAAGGTCACGACCCTCAACATCGCATCCACACATCTACTAAGAGATAAGGACACTTTTTAGAAAATACCGAACCCCAAAAAGTACAGAAATGTCCCCAAATAACCCCAAACGACCCACCCTGTCTAATTTAAACCAAAAATGAACATATATCGAAATACGCATCAATTCGAAGGTCATGACCCTCAACATCGCATCCGCACGTCTAATAAGAGATAATTACACTTTTTAGAAAATCCAATGCCTAAAAAAGTACAGAAAGGCCCCCACATAACCCCAAATGACCCACCTGGTCTGGTTTAAACTGAAAATGAACATATGTCAAAATAAGTATCGATTCTAGGGTCACGACCCTCAACATCGCATCCACACGTTTAATAAGAGATAAGGACACTTTTTAGAAAATCACAAAACCCAAAAAAGTATAGAAAAGCCCCCAAAAAATCCCAAACGAGCCACCCGGTCTGGTTTAAACCGAAAATGAACATATGGCGAAATAGGTATCGATTCGTAGGTCCCGACCCTCAACCTCGCATCCACACTTCTAATAAGAGATATGGACACTTTTTACAAAATAAAAAACCCTAAAAAGTATAGAAATGCCCCCAAATAACCCCAAACGACCCACCCGGTCTGGTTTAAACCGAAAATGAACATATGTCGAAATAGGTATCGATTCGAAGGTCACAACCCCCAACATCGCATCCACACTTTTAATAAGAGATAAGTACAATTTATAGAAAATCCCAAGCCCAAAAGACTACAGAAATGCCCCCAAATGACCCACTCGGTCTGGTTTAAAAAAATGAACATATGCCGAAATATGTATCAATTCGAAGGTCACGACTGTCAACAACGTATACACACGTCTAATAAGTGATAAGGACACTTTTTACAAATTACAAAACCAAAAAAAGTACAGAAATTCTTCCAAATAACCACAAACGACCCACCCGGTTTGGTTTAAACCGAAAATAAACATATGTTGAAATAGGTGTCGATTCGAAGCTCATGACCCTCAATATCGCATCCACACGTCTAATAAGAGATAAGGAAAATTTTTAGAAAATCCCAAGCCAAAAAGAGTATAGAAATGTCCCCAAATAATCCCAAACGATCCACCTGGTCTGGTTTGAACCAAAAATGAACATATGTCAAAATAGGTATCGATTCGAAGGTCACGACCCTCAACATCGCATCCACACGTCTAATAAGAGATCAGGACACTTTTTACATAATAAAAAACCAAAAAAAGTGCAGAAATGCCCCCAAATAATCCCAGATGACCAACCCAATCTGGTTTAAATAAAAAATGTACATATGTCGAAATAGGTATCGATTCGAAGGTCACGACCCTCTACATCGCATCCACACGTCTAATAAGAGATAAGGACACTTTTTAGAAAATCCCAAGCCCAAAAAATACAGAAATGCCCCCACATAACCCCAAACGACCCACCCGGTCTGGTTTAAACCGAAAATGAACATATGTCGAAATAGGTATCGATTTGAAGGTCACGACCCTCAACATCGCTTCCACATGTCTAAGAAGAGATAAGGACACTTTTTACAAAATATAAAACCCAAAAAAGTACAAAAACGCCCCCAAATAACCGCAAACGACCCAACCGGTCTAGTGTAAATGGAAAATGAACATATGTCGAAAAAGGTATTGATTCGAAGGACACGACGCTCAACATCGTATCCACACATCTAATAAGAGATAAAGACATTTTTTAGAAAATCCCAAGCCCAAAAAAGTACAGAAATGCCCCCACATAACCCCAAACGACCCACCCGGTCTGGTTTAAATCGAAAATGAATATATGTCGAAATAGGTATCGATCCGAAGGTCATGACCCTCCACATCGTATCCACACGTCTAATAAGAGATAAGGACAATTTTTAGAAAATCCCAAGCCCAAAAGAGTACAGAAATGCCCCCAAATAACCCCAACGACCCACCCATTCTGGTTTAAACCAAAAAGGAACATCTGTCGAAATAGGTGTCGATACGAAGGTCACGACCCTCAACATTGCATCCACACAACTAATAAGAGATAAAGACACTTTTTAGAAAATATCGAACCCCAAAAAGTACAGAAATGTCCCCAAATAACCCCAAACGACCCACCCTGTCTGATTTAAACAAAAAATGAACATATGTCGAAATAGGTATCAATTCGAAGGTCATGACCCTCAACATTGCATCCGCACGTCTAATAAGAGATAAGTACACTTTTTAGAAAATCAAAGCTTAAAAAAGTACAGAAATGCCCCCACATAACCCCAAATGACCCACCTGGTCTGGTTTAAACAAAAAATGAACATATATCGAAATAAGTATCGATTCTAGGGTCACGACCCTCAACTTCGCATCCACACGCCTAATAAGAGATAATGACACTTTTTAGAAAATCACAAAACCCAAAAAAGTACAAAAATGCCCCCAAATAACCCCAAACGAGCCACCCAGTCTGGTTTAAACGAAAATGAACATATGGCGAAATAGGTATCGATTCGAAGGTCCCAACCCTCAACCTCGCATCCACACTTCTAATAAGAGATATGGACAATTTTTACAAAATAAAAAACCCTAAAAAGTATAGAAATGCACCCAAATAATCCCAAACGACCTACCCGGTCTGGCTTAAACCGACGGTCAACCCTCAACCTCGCATCCACATGTCTAATAAGAGATAAGGACACTTTTTAGAGAATCCCAAACGCAAAAAAGTATAGAGATACCCCTAAATAACCCAAAATGACGCACCCGGTTGGGTTTAAACCGAAAATGGACATATGCCGAAATAGGTATCGATTTCAAGGTCACGACCCTCAACCGCGCATCCACACGTCTAGTAAGAGAGAATGACACTTTTTCTAAAATCCCAAGCCCAAAATGTATAGAAACACCCCCACATAACCCCAAACGACCCACTCGGTCTGGCTTAAATCGAAAATGAACTATATGCCGAAATAGGTATCGATTCGAAGATCACGACGGTCAACAATGCATCCACACGTCTAACAAGTGACAAAGACACTTTTTACAATATACAAAACCCAAAAAAGTACAGAAATGCACCCAAATAACCCCAAATAACCCCAAACAACCCACCTGGTCTGGTTTAAACAAAAAATAAACATATGTTGAATTAGGTGTCGATTCGAAGGTCATGACCCTCAACATCGCATTCACACATCTAACAAGAGATAAGGAAAATTTTTAGAAAATCCCAAGCCCAAAAGAGTATAGAAATGTCCCCAAATAATCCCAAACGACCCACCCGGTCTGGTTTAAATCGAAAATGAACATATGTCAAAATAGGTATCGATTCGAAGGTCACGACGCTCACCATCCCATCCACACATCTAATAAGAGATAAGGACACTTTTTAAAAAATCCCAAGCCCAAAAAAGTACAAAAATGCCCCCACATATCCCCAAACGACCCACCCGGTCTGATTTAAACCAAAAATGAACATATGCCAAAATAGGTATTGATTCGAAGGTCATGACCCTAAACATCGTATTTACACGTCTAATAAGAGATACACTTTTTAGAGAATCCCAAACCCAAAAAAGTACAGAAATGCCCCCAAATAACCCCAAACGACCCACCTGGTCTGGTTCAAACCGAAAATGAACATATGTTGAAATAGGTATCGATTAGAAGGTCACGACCCACAACATCGCATCCACACGTCTAATAAGAGATAAGGATACTTTTTAGACAATCCCAAACCCAAAAAAGTAAAGAAATGCCCCCACATAACCCCAAACGGCCCACCCGGTCTGGTTTAAACAAAAAATGAACATATGTCAAAATAAGTATCGATTCTAGAGTCACGACCCTAAATACTGCCTCCACACATCTAATAAGAGATACGGACACTTTTTAGAAAGTACAAAACCCAAAAAAGTATAGAAATGCCCCCACATAACCCCAAACGATCCACCCGTTCTGGTTTAAACCGAAAATGAACATATGGCTAAATAGGTATCGATTCGAAGGTCCCGACCCTCAACCTCGCATCCACACGTCTAATAAGAGATGAGGACACTTTTCAGAAAATACCAAACCCAAAAAAGTTAAGAAATTTCCCCAAATAACCACAAACGACCCACCCGGTCAGGTTTATACCGAAAATGAACATATACCGAAATAGGTATCGAATCCAAGGTCACGACCCTCAACATCGCATCCACATGTCTAATAACAGATAAGAACACTTTTGAGAAAATACAAAATCAAAACAAGTACAAAAATGCCCCCAAACAACCCCAAACGACCCACCCAGTCTGGTTTAAACTGAAAATGAAGTTATGCCAAAATAGGTATCGATTCGAAGGTCATGACCCTCAACATCGCATCCACACGTCTAATAAGAGATAAGGAAATCTTTTGTTTCTTGGAGGTGTCTGGTCGATGCTCTCCCCACTAGGGATAATCTTCTTCACAGGGGGATCCTGGTTCAACATAGTTGTGAGTTTTGTTGGGCTGGTATTGAGAGCAGAAACCATATTTTCTTTGCTTGCCCTTTTTCCATTGATATTTGGAGGAGGATCTTTGGTATGTGTTCTCTTCATGGACAGGCTCCCATGAACATATTTGATGCTGCCATTTGGGTTCGTTATGCGGCAGGAAGAGCGGGGAGCTTAGGTGTGGTTTTAAAGCTTGCATTTTGTGCCACTATCAAGCATATTTGGTTTGAAAGAAACTTCAGAATTTTTCGGCAAAAGGCTAGATCTAAGGATCAGATTGTGGAAGCTATCAAGGGGGATGTTAGGACTGTAGTCACATCTGGTTCTTTGAGTGGGGATCCTAGTCCTGCTAATTCCCACATTGCTTCGGCCTGGAACTTGCAAGTTCATTGGGCTATTAGGATGCCGAGACCATGCTCGTGGTTCTTACCTCCTAACAATTTGTGGTCCCTTCACTGTAATGGTTCGCTGTCCGATGGTAGAGCTGCTTTTGGAGGAGTGATTCGTAATGCGATTGGACAACCTGTAGCTGCATTTGCTAACCAAGGGCTGGAACTTTGCATTCTCTCCATGGAGCTGGCTGCTATACATAGAGGCATCTCCCTTTGCATAGAGAGAGGAATCCTTGATGTTTCTATCAGATCTGATTCCAAGTTGGCGATTGACACTATTTCTGGCAAGGTTGTAGGACCTTGGAAAGTACAACCTCTCAAGAGTAGAATCCTTGCTTTGGCAAATGATTTGAGAATGAAAGAATTCACCCATGTTTGGAGAGAACAAAATCGACCAGCAGATTTTATGGCTGCAGTCCCTTGCGACTCATATGGGGTAGTTTGGGATCCTGGAGATTTCCCCCCTGCCCTTATTCACTACCTTAAACAGGACTCAGATTTTGTCACTTATTACAGGCCGTAGCCTTTTTGGCTCGGTTCTTGTTTGATGGGGCCTGTCCCATCGTGCTTTGGGTTCTCTTCCCCTTGTTGGGTTCTTAGAGAATGCCTTCTTTTGTAGTTTTTCCTCCTTTTCTAATACAATCTTCTTACTTATCGAAAAAAAAAAAAAAAAAAAAAAACCTTGTAGAAAGTACCAAACCCAAAGAAGAACAGAAATACCCCCAAATAACCCCCAAACGACTCACCCGATCTCGTTTATACCGAAAATGAACATATGTCGAAATAGGTATCGATTCGAGGGTCACGACCTTGAACATCGTATCAGTACGTCTAACAAGAGATACACTTTTTAGAGAAACCCAAACCCAAAAAAATATAGAAATGCCCCCAAATAGCCCCAAACGACTTACCCGGTCTGGTTTAAACCGAAAATGAACATTTGTCGAAATAGATATCGATTCGAAGGTCACGATCCTCAACATCGTATCCACACGTCTAATAAGAGATAAGGACACTTTTTAGAGAATCCCAAATCCAAAAAAGTACAAAAATGCCCCGAAATAACCCCAAACGACCCACCTGGTTTGGTTTAACCCGAAAATGAACATATGTTGAAATACGTATTGATTCGAAGGTCACGACCCTCAACATGGCACCGACACGTCTAATAAGAGATAACGACAATTTCTAGAAATTCCCAAGCCCAAAAGATTACAGAAATGCCCCCAAATAACCCCAAACGACCCACCCGGTCTGGTTTAAATCGAAAATGAACATATATCGATATAGGTATTGATTCGAAGGTCACAACCCTCAACATCGCATCCACATGTCTAACAAGAGATAAGGACACTTTTTAGAGAATCCCAAGCCCAAAAAATTACAGAAATGCCCCCAAAAAACCCCAAACAACCCACCTGGTCAGGTTTAAACCCAAAATGAACATATGTCGAAATAGGTATCGATTTGAAAGTCACGACGCTCGACATCACATCCACACATCCAATAAGAGATAAGGACACTTTGTAGAAAATACAAAACCCAAAAAAGTATAGAAATACCTTCAAATAACCCCGAACGACCCACCCGGTATGGTTCAAAGCGAAAATTAACATATGCCAAAATAGGTATTGAGTCGAAGGCTACGACCCTCAACATCGAATCTACACATCTAATAAGAGATAAGTACACTTTTTATAAAATACAAAACCCAAAAAACTACAGAAATGCCCCAAAATAACCCCAAACGACTCACCCGGTCTGGTTTAAATCGAAAATGAACTTGTGTCGAAATCGATATTGATTCGAAGGTCACGATCATCAACATCGCATCCTCACGTCTAATAAGAGATAAGGACACTTTTTAGGAAATCCAAAGCCCAAAAAAGTACAGAAATACCCCCACATAACCCCAAACTACCCACCCGATCTAGTTTAAACCGAAAATGAACATATGCCAAAATAGGTATCGATTCGAAGGTCACGGCTGTCAACAACGTATCCACACGTCTAACAAGTGATAAGGACACTTTTTACAACATACAAAACCCAAAAAAGTACAGAAATGTCCCAAAATAATCCCAAACTACCCACCCGGTCTGGTTTAAACCGGAAATGAACATATGTCGAAATAGGTATCGATTCGAAAGTCACGGCACTCAACATCGCATCCACAAGTCTAATAAGAGATAAGGACCCATTTTACAATATACAACACCCAAAAAAGTATAGAAATGCCCCCAAATAACCCTAAACGACCAACCCGGTCTGGTTTAAACCAAAAATGAACATATGTCGAAATAGGTATCAATTCGAAGGTCACAACGGTCAACATCGTATCCACATGTCTAATAAGAGATAAGGACACTTTTAAGAAAATTCCAAGCCCCAAAAAGGTGCAGAAATGCCCCCACATAACCCCAAATGACCCACCCGGTCTGGTTTAAACCGAAAATGAACACATGTCAAAACAGGTATCGATTCGAAGGTCACGACCCTCAACATCGCATCCACATGTCTAATAAGAGATACACTTTTTAGAGAATCCCAGGCCCAAAAAAGCATAGAAATGCCCCCAAATAACCCCAAACGATCCACCTTGTCTGGTTCAAACCAAAAATGAACATATGTCGAATTAGGTATCGATTAGAAGGTCATGACCCACAACATCGCATCCACACGTCTAATAAGAGATATGGACACTTTTTAGACATTCCCAAACACAAAAAAGTACAGAAATGCCTCCAAATAACCCCAAACGAACCACCCTGTCGGGTTTAAATCGAAAATGTACATATGTCGAAATAGGTATCGATTCGAAGGTCACGACCCTCAACATCGCATCCACACATATAATAAGAGATAAGGACAATTTTTAGAAAATCCCAAGCCCATAAGACGAATGAAATGCCCCCAAATAACCCCAAACGACCCACCCGGTCTGGTTGAAACCGAAAATGAACATATGCCGAAATAGGTGTCGATTTGAAGGTCACGCCCTCAGCATCGCATCCGCACATCTAATAAGAGATAAGGACACTTTTTTAGAAAATCCAAAGCCTAAAAAAGTACAGAAATGCCCCCACATAACCCCAAACGACCCACCCGGTCTGGTTTAAACCAACAATGAACATATGTCAACATAAGTATCGTTTCTAGAGTCACGACCCTAAATACTGCCTCCACACGTCTAATAAGAGATACAGACACTTTTTCGAAAGTACAAAACCCAAAAAAGTATAGAAATGCCCCCACATAACCCCAAACAATCCACCCGTTCTGGTTTAATCCGAAAATGAACATATGGCTAACTAGGTATCGATTCGAAGGTCCCGACCCTCAACCTCGCATCCACACGTCTTATAAGAGATGAGGACACTTTTCAGAAAATACCAAACCCAAAAAAGTTAAGAAATGCCCCCAAATAACCACAAACGACCCACCCGGTCAGGTTTATACCGAAAATGAACATATGCCGAAATAGGTATCGAATCCAAGGTCACGACCCTCAACATCGCATCCACATGTCTAATAACAGATAAGAACACTTTTTAGAAAATACAAAATCAAAAAAAGCACAGAAATGCCCCCAAACAACCCCAAACGACCCACCCAGTCTGGTTTAAACCGAAAATGAAGTTATGCCAAAATAGGTATCGATTCGAAGGCCACGACCCTCAACATCGCATCCACACGTCTAATAACAAATAAGGAAACTTTTTAGAAAGTACCAAACCCAAAAAAGAACAGAAATACCCCCAAATAACCCCCAAACGACTCACCCGATCTCGTTTATACCAAAAATGAACATATGTCGAAATAGGTATCGATTCGAGGGTCACGACCTTGAACATCGTATCAATACGTCTAACAAGAGATACACTTTTTAGAGAAACCCAAACCCAAAAAAGTATAGAAATGCCCCCAAATAGCCCCAAACGACTTACCCGGTCTGGTTTAAATCGAAAATGAACATTTGTCGAAATAGATATCGATTCGAAGGTCACAATCCTCAACATCGCATCCACACGTCTAATAAGAGATAAGGACACTTTTTAGAGAATCCCAAACCCAAAAAAGTACAAAAATGCCCCGAAATAACCCCAAACGACCCACCCGGTTTGGTTTAACCCGAAAATGAATATATGTCGAAATACGCATCGATTCGAAGGTCACGACCCTCAACATCGCACCGACACGTCTAATAAGAGATAAGGACAATTTCTAGAAAATCCCAAGCCCAAAAGTGTACAGAAATGCCCCAAAATAACCCCAAACGACCCACCCAGTCTGGTTTAAATCGAAAATGAACATATGTGGATATAGGTATTGATTCAAAGGTCACAACCCTCAACATCGCATCCACACGTCTAATAAGAGATAAGGACACTTTTTAGAGAATCCCAAGCCCAAAAAGTTACAGAAATGCCCCCAAAAAACCCTAAATGACCCACTCGGTCAGGTTTAAACCGAAAATGAACCTATGTCGAAATAGGTATCGATTCAAAAGTCACGACGCTCGACATCGCATCCACACATCCAATAAGTGATAAGGACACTTTGTAGAAAATACAAAACCCAAAAAAGTATAGAAATACCTTCAAATAACCCCAAACGCCCCACTCGGAATGGTTTAAAGCGAAAATTAACATATGCCAAAATAGGTATTGAGTCGAAGGCCATGACCCTCAACATCGAATCTACACATCTAATAAGAGATAAATACACTTTTTATAAAATACAAAACCCAAAAAACTATAGAAATGCCCCCAAATAACCCCAAACGACTCACCCGGTCTGGTTTAAATCGAAAATGAACATGTGTCAAAATCGATATTGATTCGAAGGTCACGATCCTCAACATCGCATCCTCACGTCTAATAAGAGATAAGGACACTTTTTAGGAAATCCCAAGCCCAAAAAGGTACAGAAATACCCCCACATAACCCCAAACGACCTACCCGTTCTGGTTTAAATCGAAAATGAACATATGCCAAAATAGGTATCGATTCGAAGGTCACGGCCGTCAACAACGCATCGACACGTCTAACAAGTGATAAGGACACTTTTTACAACATACAAAACCCAAAAAAGTACAGAAATGCCCCAAAATAATCCCAAACTACCCACCCAGTCTGGTTTAAACCGAAAATGAACATATGTCGAAATAGGTATCGATTTGAAAGTCATGACACTCAACATCGCATCCACAACTCTAATAAGAGATAAGGACCCATTTTACAATATACAACACCCAAAAAAGTATAGAAATGCCCCCAAATAACCCCAAACGACCAACTTGGTCTGGTTTAAACCGAAAATGAACATATGTTGAAATAGGTATCGATTCGAAGGTCACAACGATCAACATTGCATCCACACATCTAATAAGAGATAAGGACACTTTTAAGAAAATCCCAAGCCCCAAAAAGGTGCAGAAATGCCCCCACATAACCCCAAATGACCCACCCGGTCTGGTTTAAACCGAAAATGAACATATGTCGAAACAGGTATCGATTCGAAGGTCACGACCCTGAACATCGCATCCACATGTCTAATAAGAGATACACTTTTTAGAGAATCCCAGGCACAAAAAAGTACAGAAATGCCCCCAAATAACCCCAAACGATCCACCTTGTCTGGTTCAAACCGAAAATGAACATATGTCGAATTAGGTATCGATTAGAAGGTCACGACCCACAACATCGCATCCACACGTCTAATAAGAGATAAGGACACTTTTTAGACATTCCCAAACCCAAAAAAGTACATAAATGCCTCCAAATAACCCCAAACAACCCACCCTACTGGTTTAAATAAAAAATGTACATATGTCGAAATAGGTATCGATTCGAAGGTCACGACCCTCAACATTGCATCCACCCATATAATAAGAGATAAGGACAATTTTTAGAAAATCCCAAGCCCATAAGACTACAGAAATGCCCCCAAATAACCACAAATGACCCACCCGGTCAGGTTTAAACCGAAAATGAACATATGCCAAAATAGGTATTGATTCAAAGGTCACGACCCTCAACATCGCATCCAAATGTCTTATAAGAGATAAGGTCACTTTTTACAAAATCCAAAACCCAAAAATGTATAGAAATGCCCCCAAATAACCCCAAACGACCCACCCAATTTGGTTTAAACCAAAAATGAACATATGTCGAAAGAGGTATCGATTCGAAAGTCATGACGCTCGACATCGTATCCACACATGTAATAAGAGATAAGGACAATTTTTAGTAAATACAAAACCCAAAAAAGTATAGAAATACCCCCAAATAACCCCGAATGACCCACCCGGGATGGTTTAAACTGAAAATGAACATATGCAAAAATTGGTATTCAGTCGAAGGTCACGACGCTCAACAATGAATCTACACATCTAATAAGAGTTAATTACACTTTTTAGAAAATAACAAACCCAAAAAACTACAGAAATGCCCCCAAATAGCCCCAAACGATTTACCCAATCTGGTTTAAACCGAAAATGAACATTTGTCGAAATAGATATCGATTCGAAGGTCACGATCCCCAACATCGCATCCACACGTCTAATAAGAGATAAGGACACTTTTTAGAGAATCCCAAACCCAAAAAAGTACAAAAATGCCCCAAAATAACCCCAAACGACCCACCCGATTTAGTTTAACCCGAAAATGAACATATGTGGAAATACGTATCGATTCGAAGGTCACGACCCTCAACATGGCACCCACACGTCTAATAAGAGATAAGGACAATTTTTAGAAAATCCCAAGCCCAAAAGAGTACAAAAATGCCCCCAAATAACCCCAAACGACCCACCCGGTCTGGTTTAAACCGAAGATGATCATATGTCGATATAGGTATTGATTCGAAGGTCACAACCCTCAACATCGCATCCACACGTCTAATAAGAGATAAGGACACTTTCTAGAGAATCCCAAGCCCAAAAAAATATAGAAATACCCCCAAAAAACCCCAAACGACCCACCTGGTCAGGTTTAAACTGAAAATGAACATATGTCGAAATAGGTATCGATTCGAAAGTCACGATGCTCGACATCGCATCCACAGATCCAATAAGACATAAGGACACTTTGTAGAAAATACAAAACCCAAAAAAGTATAGAAATACCTTCAAATAACCCCGAACGACCCACCCGGGATGGTTTAAACCGAAAATGAACATATGCCAAAATAGTTATTCAGTCGAAGGTCACGACGCTCAACAACGAATCTACACATCTAATAAGAGTTATTTACACTTTTTAGAAAATAACAAACCCAAAAAACTACAGAAATGCCCCCAAATAGCCCCAAACGACTTACCTGGTCTGGTTTAAACCGAAAATGAACATTTGTCGAAATAGATATCGATTCGAAGGTCACGATCCCCAACATCGCATCCACACCTCTAATAAGAGATAAGGACACTTTTTAGAGAATCCCAAACCCAAAAAAGTACAGAAATGCCCCAAAATAACCCCAAACGACCCACCCGATTTGGTTTAACCCAAAAATGAACATATGTGGAAATACGTATCGATTCGAAGGTCACGACCCTCAACATGGCACCCACACGTCTAATAAGAGATAAGGACAATTTTTAGAAAATCCCAAGCCCAAAAGAGTACAGAAATGCCCCCAAATAACCCCAAACGACCCACCCGGTCTGGTTTAAACCGAAGATGATCATATGTCGATATAGGTATTGATTCGAAGGTCACAACCCTCAACATCGCATCCACATATCTAATAAGAGATAAGGACACTTTTTAGAGAATCCCAAGCCCAAAAAATTACAGAAATGCCCCCAAAAAACCCCAAACGACCCACCTGGTCAGGTTTAAACCAAAAATGAACATATGTCGAAATAGGTATCGATTCGAAAGTCACGACGCTCGACATCGCATCCACAGATCCAATAAGACATTAGGACACTTTGTAGAAAATACAAAACCCAAAAAAGTATAGAAATACCTTCAAATAACCCCGAACGACCCACCCAGTCTGGTTTAAACCGAAAATTAACTTATGCCGAAATAGGTATCGATTCAAATGTCACGATCGTCAACATCGCATCCACACGTCAAATAAGAGATAAGGACTTTTTTTAGAAAATCCGAAAAGCAAAAAAGTATAGAAATGCCCCCAAATAACTATAAACGACCCACCCGGTCCGGTTTAAACCAGAAATAAACATATGTCAAAGTACGTATAAATTCGAAGGTCACGACCCACAACATCACATCTACACGTCTAATAAGAGATAAGGACACTTTTTAGAGAATCGCAAACCCAAAAAAGTACCGAAATGTCCCCAAATAAACCCAAACGACCCACCCAGTCTGGTTTAAACCGAAAATGAACATATGTCAAAATAAGCATCGATACGAAGGTCACGACCCTCAACATCGCATCCACACGACTAATAAGAGATAAGGACACTTTTTAGAAGATACAAAACCCAAAAAAGTATAGAAATGCCCCCAAATAACCCTAAACGACCCACCCGGTCCGGTTTAAATCGAAAATGAACATATGCCAAAATCAGTATCGATTTAAGGGTCACGACCCTCAACATCACATCCACATTTCTTATAAGAGATAAGGACACTTTTTAGAAAATACCAAACCCAAAAAGGTACAGAAATTCCCCCAAATAACCCCAAACGACCTACCCGGTCTTGTTTAAATCGAAAATGAACATATGCCAAAATAGGTATCGATTTGAAGGTCACGACCCTCAACATCGCATCCACACGTCTAATAAGAGATAAGGAAACTTTTTAGGGAATCGCAAGCAAAAAAGTACGAAATGCCATGAAATAACCCCAAACAACCAACCCGGTCTGGTTTAAACCGAATATGAACATATGTCGAAATTGGTGTCGATTCGAAGGTATCAACTCTCAACATCGCATCCACACGTCTAATAAGAGATAAGAAAAATTTTAAAAAATCCAAGCCCCAAAAAGTATAGAAATACCCCCAAATAACCCAAAACAATCCCCTTGTCGGTTTAAATCGAAAATGAACATATGTCTACATACGTATCGATTCGAACGTCACGACCAACAACATCCCATCCACACGTGTAATAAGAGATAAAGACACATTTTAGAATATACAAACCCAAAAAGTACTGAATTGCCCCCAAATAACCTAAAACGACCCACCCGGCCTGGTTTAAACCGAAAATGAACATATGCCAAAATTGGTATCGATTCGAAGGTCACGACCCTAAACATTGCATCCACACGTCTAATAAGAGATAAGGATACTTTTTAGAGAATCACAAACCTAAAAAAGTACAGAAATGCCCCAAAATAACCCCAAACGACCCACCCGGTCCGGTTTAAACCGAAAATGAACATATGTCGAAATAGGTATCGATTCGAAGGTCACGACCCTCAACATCGCATCCAGATGTCTTAAAAGAGATAAGGACACATTTTACAGAATTCCAAACCCAAAAAAGCACAGAAATGCCCCCAAATAACCCCGAACGACAAACCCGGTCTAGTTTGAACAAAAAATAAACTTATGTTGAAATAGGTATCGATTCGAATGTCACGACCCTCAACATCGCATCCACACATCTAATAAGACATAAGGACACTTTTTAGAAAATACCAAACCCAAAAAAATACAGAAATGCCCCTAAATAACCACAAACGACCCACTCGGTTTGGTTTAAACCGAAAATGAACATATGGCGAAATAGGTATCGATTCGAAGGTCACGACCCTCAATATTGTATCCATACATCTAATAAGAGATAAGGACACTTTTTAGAACATATAAAACCCAAAAAAATACAGAAATGCCCCCAAATAACCCCAAACGACCTACCCAGCCGGGTTTAAATCGAAAATGAACTGATGTCAAAATAGGTATCGATTCGAAGGTCTCGACCCTCAAAATTGCATCCACACATCTAATAAGAGATAACAACACTTTTGAGCAGATCCAAAACCCTAAAACGACCCACTCGGTCTTGTTTAAACCGAAAATGAACATATGTCGAAATAGGTATCGATTCGAACGTCACGACCCTCAACATCGCATCCACACGTCTAATAAGAGATAAGGAAACTTTTTAGGGAATCGCAATCCAAAAAAAGTACAGAAATGCCACGAAATAACCCCAAACGACCAGCCCGGTCTGGTTTAAACCGAAAATGAACATATGTCGAAATAGGTGTCGATTCCAAGGTATCAACTCTCAACATCGCATCAACACATCTAATAAGAGATAAGGACAATTTTCAAAAAATCCCAACCCCAAAAAGTACAGAAATACCCCCAAATAACCCAAAACAACACTCCCGATCGGGTTTAAACCGAAATTGAACATATGTCTAAATACGTATCGATTCGAACGTCACGACCATCAACATCCCATCCACACGTGTAATAAGAGATAAAGACACATTTTAGAATATACAAAACCCAAAAAAGTACTGAAATGCCCCCAAATAACCCAAAATAACCGACCCGGTCTGGTTTAAACCGAAAATGATAATATACCAAAATAGGTATCGATTCGAAGGTCACGACCCTCAACATCGCATCCACACGACTAAAAAGAGATAAGGACACTTTTTAGAACATATAAAACCCAAAAAAGTACAAAAATACCCCCAAATAACCCCAAACGACCCACCCGGTCCGGTTTAAAAAGAAAATGAACATATGCCAAAATAGGTATTGATTTGAGGGTCAGGACCCTCAACATCACATCCACATGTCTTATAAGTGATAAGGACACTTTTTAGAAAATACCAAACCCAAAAAAGTACAGAAATACCCCCAAATAACCCCAAATGACCTACCCAGTCAGGTTTAAATAAAATGAACTGATCCCGAAATTGGTATCGATTCGAAGGTCACGACCCTCAAAATTGCATCCACACATCTAATAAGAGATAACGACACTTCTGAGCAGATCCAAAACCCTAAAAAGTATAGAAATGCCCCCCGATATCCCCAAACGACCCACCCGGTCTGGTTTAAACAAAATATGAGCATATCTTGAAATAAGTATCGATTCGAACGTCACGACCCTCAACATCGCATCCACACGTCTAATAAGATATAAGGATACTTTTTAGGAATCGCAAACCGAAAAAGGTACAGAAATGCCACCAAATAACCCCAAAAGACCAACCCGGTCCTGGTTTAAACCGAAAATGGACATATGTCGAAATAGGTGTCAATTCGAAGGTATCGACTCGAATATTGCATCCACACGTCTAATAAGAGATAAGGACACTTTTCAAAAATCCCAAGCCCAAAAAAGTACAGAAATGCCCCCAAATAATCCTAAACAACCCACCCGGTCTGGTTTAAATCGAAAATAACATATGTCGAAATAGGTATCGATTCGAATGTCATGACCATCGACATCCCATCCACACGTCTAATAAGAGATAAAGACACATTTTAGAATATAAACAACCCAAAAATGTACTGAAATGCCCTCAAATAACCAAAAACGACCCACCCGGCCTGGTTCAAACTGAAAATGAACATATGCCAAAAGAGGTATCGATTCGAAGGTCAAGACCCTCAACATCGCATCCACACGTCTAATAAGAGATATGGATACTTTTTAGGGAATCGCAAATCTAAAAAAGTATAGAAATGCTCCCAAATAACCCAAAATGACCCACCCGGTCCGGTTTAAACCAAAAATGAACATATGTCAAAATAGGTATCGATTCGAAGGTCAAGACCCTCAACATCGCATCCACACATCTAATAAGAGATAAGGACACTTGCCAGAAAATCTCAAGCCCAAAAAAGTACAGAAATGCCCCCAAATAAACCCAAATGACCCACCCGGTCTGGATTAAACCGAAAATGAACATATGTCAAAATACGTATCGATTCAAAGGTCACAACCCTCAACATCGCATCCAGACGTCTAATAAGAGATAAGGACACTTTTTAGAGAATCCAAAACAAAAAAAAAGTACAGAAAAGCCCCCTAATAACCCCAAATGACCCACCCGGTCTAGATTAAATCGAAAATAAACATATGTCGAAATACGTATCGATTCGAAGATCACGACCCTCAACATCGCATCCAGACATCTAATAAGAGATAATGACACTTTTTAGAGAATCCAAAACCCAAAAAAGCACAAAAATGCTCCCAAATAACCCAAAATGACCCACCCGGTCTAGTTTAAACTGAAAATGAACATATGTGGAAATAGGTATCGATTCGACGGTCACGACCCTCAACATCGTATCCACATGTCTAATAAGAGACAAAGACACTTTTCAAAGAATCCCAAACCCAAAAAAGTACAGAAATGCCTCCAAATAACCCCGAATGACACACCAGGTCTGGTTTGAACCAAAAATGAACATATGCTAATATAGGTATCGATTTGAAAGTCACGACCCTCAACATCGCATCCACAAGTATAATAAGACATAAGGACACTTTTTAAAAAATCCCAAACCCCAAAAAGTAAATAAATGCCCCTAAATACCCCAAAACGACCCACTCAGTTAGGTTTAAATCGCAAATGAACATATGTCAAAATAGGTATCGATTCGAAGGTCACGACCCTCAATATCGTATCCACACGTCTAATAAGAGATAAGGACACTTTTTAGAAATACAAAACCCAAAAAAGTACAGAAATGCCCCCAAATAACCCCAAATGACCCACCCGATCTGGTTTAAACCGAAATGAACATATGCCAAAATAGGTATTGAGTCGAAGGCCATGACCCTCAACATCGAATCTACACATCTAATAAGAGATAAATACACTTTTTATAAAATACAAAACCCAAAAAACTATAGAAATGCCCCCAAATAACCCCAAACGACTCACCCGGTCTGGTTTAAATCGAAAATGAACATGTGTCAAAATCGATATTGATT
>NW_025317833.1:0-26552 GCF_018873765.1 Telopea speciosissima
TCGCATCCACATGTGTAATTAGAGATAAGGACACTTTTTAGAAAATACCAAACCCAAAAAAGTACAGAAATGCCCCCAAATAACTCCAAACGACCCACCCAGTTGGGTTTAAACCGAAAATGAACATATGTCAAAATAGGTATCGATTCGAACGTCCCGACCCTCAACATCGCATCCACACGTCTAATAAGAGATGAGGAGATTTTTTAGAGAATCCCAAACCCAAAAAAGTACAGAAATGCCCCCAAATAACCCCAAACGACCCACCCAGGTTGGTTTAAATCGTAAATGAACATATGCCGAAATAGGTATCGATTCGAAGGTCACGACCCTCAACATCGCATCCGCATGTGTAATTAGTGATAAGGACACTTTTTCAGAAAGTACCAAACCCAAAAAAGTACAGAAATGCCCCCAAATAACCCCAAATGAACCACCCGATCGGGTTTAAACTGAAAATGAACATATGTCGAAATGGGTATCGATTCGATGGTCACGACCCTCAACATCGCATCCACACGTCTAATTAGAGATAAGGACAATTTTTACAAAATACCAATAAATAAAAAGTACAGAAATACCCAAAATAACCCCAATCGACCCACCCGGTCTGGTTTAAACAAAAAATGAACATACGTAGAAATAGGTATCGATTCGTAGGTCACGATCCTCAACATCGCATCCACACGTCTAATTATAGATAAGGACACTTTTTAGAAAATCCCAAACCTAAAAAAGTACATAAATGCCCCCAAATAATCCCAAATGACCCAACTGGTCTGGTTTAAACCGAAAATGAACATATGTCCAAATAGGTATCGAGTCGCCAGTCACAACTTCAGCATCGCACTCATACGTCTAATAAGAGATAAGGACACTTTTTAGATAATCCCAAACCAATAGATGTACAGAAATGCCCCCAAATAACTCCAAACGACCTACCCGGTCTAGTTTGGACAGAAAATAAAAATATATCGAAATACATATCGATTCGAAGGTCACAGCCCGCAACATCGCATCCACACGTCTAATAAGAGATAAGGACACTTTTTAGTGAATCCCAAACCCAAAAAAGTACTGAAATGGCCCCAAATAACCCCCAACGACCTACCCGGTCTGGTTTAAACCGAAAATGAACATATGCCAAAATAGGTATCGATTCGAACGTCGCGACCCTCTACATCTTATCCACACATCTAATAAGAGATAGGGACACTTTTTAGAGAATAACAAACCTAAAAAAGTATAAAAATGCCCCCAAATAACCCCAAACGACCCACCCGGTCTGGTTCAAACTGAAATTGAACATATGTTGAAACAGGTATCGATTTGAACGGCACGACCCTCAACATCGCATCCACACGTCTAATAAGAGATAATGACACTTTTTAGAGAATTCCAAACCCAAAAAAGTGCATAAATGCCCCCAAAGAACCCCAAACGACCCACCCAGTCTAGTTTCAACCGAAAATGAACAAATGTTGAAATAGGTATCGATTCGAAGGTCACGACCCTCAACATCGCATCCACACGTGTAATTAAAGATAATGACACTTTTTCAAAAAATACCAAACCCAAAAAAGTACAGAAATGTCCCCAAATAACCCCAAACGACTCACCTGATCTGGTTTAAATTGAAAATGAACATATGTCGAAATAGGTATCGATTCGAAGGTCACGACCCTGAACATCGGATCCACACGTCTATTAAGAGATAATGACAATTTTTACAAAATACCAGAACCATAAAAGTACAGAAATACCCCAAACAACCCCAAACGACCCACCCTGTCTAGTTTAAATCGAAAATGAACATGTGTAGAAATAGGAATCGATCCGAAGGTCATGACCCTCAACATCGCATCCGCACGTCTAATTAGAGATAAGGACACTTTTAGAAAACCCAAACCCAAAAAAGTACAGAAATGGCCCCATGTCACCCCAAACGATCCAACCGGTCTAGTTTAAACCGAAAATGAACGTATGTCCAAATAGGTATCGATTCGTAGGTCACAACCCTCAACATCGTACCCACACGTCTAATAAGAGATAATGACACTTTTTAGAAAATCCCTAACCAATAAAAGTACAAAAATGCCCCCAAATATGCAAGGCGATTACAACTTTTGAGCTCTGTTCTACAAGGCTGCTATATTTATTGGTCAAGGATTTTTGGGCTGCCTGGAGCCCTCAAGAGAAAGCTGGAATCCATCTTCTCCCACTTCCTTTGGTCTGGTCCGTCAGATAAAGAAGCGGAGGATTCTATCCACCAACCGTTAGCTATTCTTCCTAGATTGGGAGAGGAGGGGATTGGAGGACTTTCCATGGTTAATCAAGAGAATAATCAGCTGGGCGGATTTGATGGAGATGTTATAGAGAAAATCCCACAATCAAGTGCTGCTGGCCAGATTTCAAATTCAAATCTTGACACCTGCCATATTGAGAAGACACCTAATACGTCTTGCATGGAAGCTGAAGATTTTAATGGGGCGGATTCTCATCCATCTAGGGGGGAGCTGGCTTTGACAAATTTGAAGAATTTAGCTCAAGGCTGTCTCCATTGGGGAGGAAAGTGGTTGAACCTGATTCGCTAAAAGAAGGTACCAGCTTAGAAGGGAATGAAAGTGGTGAAGAGTTGCTATCTTTGAAAGGCAAAGGTTCAGGCTTGGCCCAGCAAATTTTGAAAGATTGAAGAGGGTGGCAGCAGAGAACCGAGCTAGCCAAGGGCCCTTGGATAGAGGTATGGGTTTTTCTGGTTCTCTTAGTTCTTCTTTATTGGGCCGGCCCAGTGGTAGAAGCACAAAATTCATGCCTCAACGAATTCCTGTAAAGGAAAGGGTGGGTTTGAGAGGAGAGGGACCGAGAAAGGGTGAGGCTGATTTACCACACCATCAGCCTAGATGAATTGTATCTCTTGGAATGTGAGGGGTATGAATGCCCCTACTAAAAGACATGGAGTTAAAAAGGTGATTATGGATAATTATGCAAAATTAGCCATTCTTCTGGAGACTAAGGTGAAAGTGGAGAATTGCGCTACTACTTTTGATTCTTTCCTTTCTAATTGGAGGTATTTACATAATGGTGCAGCAGATTCGACTGTTCGGATTTGGTTGGGTTGGGATGCAACGGTTTTTGGAGTTGAGGAAATTGAAAAATGCTCTCAATTTATTCATGCTAAAGTGACCACCTTGGGGACTTCTCTCAGTTTTTTGTGTACTGCTGTTTATGCTTCTAATTCGATGGAAATTAGAAGGGAGTTGTGGATGGATGTTACTTCTTTTGCTAGCAATATTTCAATTCCCTGGATTGTTCTCGGGGATTTTAATGTGGTTCGCCACCAAAGTGAGAAGATTGGAGGGGATCCTTTCCACCAAGAGGCTACTAAGGACCTTACTTCCTTCATTTATGACTCGGACCTTGTTGATTTAAAGTGGAAAGGGGAGCTTTTTACTTGGAATAATAGGCAAGAGGGAAGTTCTCGGGTTTGCCGTAAATTGGATAGGGCTTTGGTAAATTTGCATTGGATGGATACTCTTAGATCTTCTGAAGCTACTTTCCTTCCCCCGGGGCTGTCGGATCATTCTCCAGCAGTGGTTTCAATCCTTGAGAGGATGAATTTTTGCCCAAAACCCTTCCGGTTCTTTGAGGTTGGATTGGTAGAGAGGGCTTTGAGGAAGTGGTTACTAGAGGGTGGGACTGCCCAGTGAATATGAAGCTCAATCCTATGCTCCGCTTTGCTGCCCGTCTCAAGAATGTCAAAGCTGAACTTAAGAAGTGGAATAAAGATAGCATTGGTGATGTTTTCCTTGCAGTCAAGAATGCTACTGTGGAGTTGACCCATATTCAGGTAAATCTTGCTGCCCAACCAAATGATTCAAACTTGGTTAATTTAGAGTCGGAAGCCAAAAAGAAGCTTTGGGAAGCCCTAAGCATTGAAGAAAAATTCCTAAAGGAGAAGTCAAGAGTGAGGAATATTCAGCTAGGAGATGGGAATAATAGTTTTTTCCACAAGTCCATGGTGTGCAGGCAAAACAGAAACCATATTTTGGAAGTGCATAATGAGGAGAATGAGGTCATAAAGGAGCCTAATCTTATTAAAGAGGAGGCTGTTTCCTTTTACATGAATCTTTTTGGAGCTAATGCAAGGAGTGGCGTGTGAAGGGAGCTACTGGGAATGATGATGGAGTTTTGGCCGGTGGTGATGATGGGTTGCCGGCGGTTCAAGCTGGTATAGTTGCTGGGCAGCCGAGTGTACAAGTTGGGGAGAGTGATGAAGTTTCTAATGTTGATTCCGTTATTTCAGATGTTAAAAAAGGAAGTGGAGATTGTTTACCTATGGGGAAGGACTCCAGTTTCGGGAAGAGGATTTTTAAAAATCCTATGACGTCTCTTGGGGAGCACTCAAAGGCTAGAGGGCTGGCTCATTCAAATGCGTTTGCATTATTGGAAGATCTAACGGAGGAGGTTCACTATGACCCAGCTGAAATGATGTTGGACTCAGCATCGTCTGCTATCTTATTAGGTAATGATTTGTTTGAGGTAGCTGGTTTGGAGGAAGAAGATCGTTCGCCCCTACCTTTAGCCATTCTTCCAAATTTGGAAAAGAAGGATAGTGGGGAGTATCCAACTTCCAAGAATTCTGAGCCTAATTTGAATAAGGATTCTATATTTGACTTGGTGGAGAAGATCCCTAGTGCGTTGTCTGTGGAAGTCCAGGCTTTAAAAGATAAAGGTGAGGTGGATTCTAGAAATTCGTTGGAGATGGCTGATCCTAATCCAAGGGTGGATGCGGTTGTGGTACCTGCTAAGCCTTCGGCCAATTTTGAAAGACTAAAGAAGCAGGCTGAGGAGGTTCGGGCTATCCAAGGACAGTCCGGGAAAGGTATGGGTCCTTTAAGTTCTTCTTCTTATTCTTTGTTGGGCCGGCCCATGGGGAGGGGGTTTAGATTCCAGGCCCAACGGGTTCCCTTGAATCCGAAAGATTCCTTTGGTGGTAAAGGTGATGGACCTAGTAAGGGGGGGGGGGGAGCCAGCTCTAGCCCTGCTGCCATATGAAGTGTTTATCCTGGAATGTTAGAGGCTTGAATTCCTCTACCAAACGGCTGGGGATTAAGCAAATTTTGATGGACCATCAGGTTAAATTGGCTTGTCTCCTTGAAACCAAGGTGAAGGTGGATAATTGTGCCGATGTTTTTGACAATTTTATTTCAGATTGGAAATATTTACACAATGGTGAGGCTGATGCTCCCATTCGGATTTGGTTGGGTTGGGACTCTAATGTTTTTAAAGTGGAAGAGATTCAGAAGACCTTGCAATTTATTCACGTTCGGATTTCGATTTTGGGAACCTCTATTACCTTTTTGTGTACTGCAGTGTATGTTGTTAATGCCATAGAAGGAAACAAGGATTTGTGGAGGGATGTGGGGGCTTTTGCTAGTTCAATTCTAGATCCTTGGGCTGTTCTAGGGGATTTTAATGTGGTACGCAACCAAAATGAGAAGTTTGGAGGGGACCCTATTCGGCAGGAGGCTGTGGATGACTTTAATTCTTTTATTGATGACACAGGGCTGGTGGACCTCAAATGGAAGGGGGAAGCTTTCACTTGGAATAATAGATAAAGTGGGGATACCCGAATTTGCTGCAGGTTGGATAGGGTGTTGGTTAATTTGGTTTGGATGGATGTGCTTAGGTCCTCCGAAGCGACTGTTCTCCCCCCTAGCCTTTCTGATCACTCCCTTGTGGTGGTGGCAATTTTAGATGCTGCAAATTTTGGCCCTAAATCATTCAGATTTTTGGAGGCTTGGATTGGGAGAGATGGGCTTGATGAAACAGTGGTCAAGGGCTGGGAGCAGCCGGTTAGCATGAATCTTAACCCCATTCTTCGGTTTGCTGCTCGGCTTAGGAATGTTAAGAAGGAACTTAGGAGATGGAATAAGGAGTGTGTCGGTGATGTTTTTGCTGCGGTTAAGGTTGCTAGAGCTGAGTTGACCCAGATTCAGAGTAACCTTGGTGCTAACCCAAGTGATCTGAACTTGGTTTCCTTGGAGACTCAAGCAAAACGGAAGCTGTGGGAAGCTTTGGCCGTTGAAGAAAAATTTTTAAAGGAAAAATCAAGGGTGAAACACATTCAGCTGGGTGATGGTAACAACAGTTTCTTCCATAAATCTATGGTGTGTAGACAGAATAGGAACCATATTCTGGAAATTCAAGGGGAAGGGGGTGTTACTGTCAAGGATCCCAATCTTATCAAGCATGAAGCTATCTCCTTCTATAAGAGGTTGTTTGGGGCTGATTCTGATGATAGTGGTTCTTTTCCCAGTTCGGTTCCTTTATAGGGTGGTTTATCTCTTGCCCAACAGAAGGATCTTATTGGTCCTGTGGCTAATAAGGAGATTTTGGAAGTGGTGTTTGCTATGAAGAGCTCCAAGGCTCCAGGGCCTGATGGGTTTGGGGCTGCCTTTTTCAAGCACTGTTGGGATGTAGTGGGGGAAGATTTGACTTTGGCTGTTAAGTGGTTCTTTACTAGGTCTTACCTCCCAGGTTCGATTAATGCCACTTTGATTAGCCTGATTCTGAAGACTAGTGATGTTTCTTCTTTTGCAGGGTATAGGCCCATAGCCCTTTGTAATCTTTTTTTATAAGATTATCACTAAGATCTTATCTAATAGATTGCAGAGAGTTGTTGGACATGTGGTCAGTGACACTCAATCGGCCTTTATAAAGGGGAGGTCAATTGTGGATAATATCCTTGTTTGTCATGATGTGGTTAGAGGTGTTGAGAAAGGAGTTACCCCACAGCTGTGTGGAAGATTGACCTTCATAAGGCTTATGATTCTCTTAGTAGGAAGTTTCTGTTTGACATTATGGAAAGAATGGGTTTCCCACAGAAGTTTATTGGGTGGGTGAAGGCTTGTGTTGGCTCCCCTCATTTCTCCATCTTGCTTAATGGCAGCCCAACTGATTATTTCAAAAGGGGCAGGGGTATCAGGCAAGGGGATCCCATCTCCCCCTATCTCTTTACTATTGCTATGGAGGGGTTTTCTGCCTTGATGAGGAAGTTGGAAACCGAGGGCAGGATTAGTCTTCTTCCCAGGTGTAAAGGGTCCCATCTGTCGCACCTTATTTTTGCAGATGATCTGATGACTTTCATGAAGGCTTGCCATGATTCTATTTCAGCCTGTCTGGGGGCCCTGGATGAGTTTCATACCTTCTCTAGGTTGAAACTCAACAGGGCTAAGTCCTCTATTATTTTAGGGGGCCTTACCCATACAGCCAGACTGCAACTTTTGGAATTAACAAATTTTGTGGACACCAAGCTCCCTATCCGGTATCTTGGTGTTCCTCTTGTGTCTCGAAAGTTGGGCATTGCAGATTGCTCGTCTATTGTAGATCAAGTGCCGAGCAGGCTTGATGGGTGGAAGGCCCGGTTTCTATCTTTTGCAGGGCGTGTTCAACTGTTGAGCTCTGTCCTTCAAGGTTGTTATATTTACTGGTCAGGGATTTTTGCTCTTCCAGGTGCAATCAAGAGGAAGCTGGAATCCATCTTCTCCAATTTTCTTTGGTCTGGCCCCTCTCTTCAACGTAAGGTACATTATATTTCTTGGGATAATATTTGCAAACCTAAGTCTGAAGGGGGTCTTGGCATAAGGAGGATTTCTGATATGAATACAGCTGGTATTCTGAAGCAAATATGGTGGATTGCCTCTAAGAAGGACAGTCTTTGGGTTAGGTGGGTTAACACCCGATACCTTAAAAAGGACTCTATTTGGACTGTTAAAGTCCCTCAAAATTGTTCTTGGGTTTGGAGGAAAGTTCTTAAATTTAGAGACCTGGTTGAGTCTCATATCCACCACATCATTGGGGATGACCGATCTACTAGGCTGTGGTTGGATAATTGGCACCCCTAAGGTGTTTTGATGAAAACTTTTGGGGACTGTATTCGATATGATGCTGGTTCCCATCAGCTTGCTTGGGTTTCAGATCTTATTAGGAATGGAAATTGGTATGCTCCTCCTCAAGGCTCCTTTAATTTGATTTCAGTTTGGAGGGATCTACCTTCTATTCCCCTTGTTAATGGGGGTAAAGACCTTATTGTGTGGAAGAATTATTCTAATGGCCAGTTTAGTACCAAATCGGCTTGGGATTTGGTTAGAACTAGTGCTGCTAAGGTGGACTGGTTCGGGCTTGTTTGGTTTCCTGGGTTTCTTCCTAGGCATTCTTGAACTACTTGGAGGTGTTTTATGGGTGGCCTTCCAACCAAGGATCAACTTAGCAAAAGAAACATCTTGGTTGGGCAGAATTGTGTTCTTTGTTGGGGGGGCTTGGAGACTCACTCTCACCTATTTTTTGAATGCCCTTTTTCCAACTCTATTTGGAACAGGGTTAGTGCTTTGTGCTCTCCTAGTGGGAAGGGGCCTGCCGGCCTAGCTGATGTGGTTAATTGGTTTTCTTTTGTGGTTTGCACCAATGACAAACTTGATACCATTCCTAAGTTGGCATTTTGTGCTTCTATTTACCATATTTGGTGGGAGAGGAATCAGCGGCTTTTTAGTAATACTGCTAGAACTTTTGACAGAATTTTCCAAGATATAAAGTTTGATGTTGTTACTAAAGGGTCCTACCCTCCCATTGGGGCAGCTAGTACCCCAAGGAATCAGTTTTTGGTCGACAAGTGGGGGATTCAGGTTAATTGGATTGTTTCGGTTCCTAAACCTTGTTCTTGGTTTTCTCCTTTAGCCAATATGGTTGCACTACATTGTGAGGGTTCTTTGAGTACGGACAGAGCAACTTATGGGGGGCTTATTCGGCATTCCAATGGAGACCCGATTCTGGCTTTTGTGGGCAAAGGGGTGGAGCCTTCAATGCTTGCCATGGAATTACTAGCTATTCATAGAGGGGTTACCTTGTGCTTGGACAAGGGTTATCACAGTATTTCTATTCGATCTGATTCGAAGTTGGCGGTAGATATCATTACTGGTACTTTCAGCTGCTCTTGGAATGTGTATGTCTTGAAATGTCAGATTTGCTCTCTTTTGAACCAGTTGACTCATCTTGAAGTGAAACATGTCTGGAGGGAACTGAACCAGCTGGCAGATTTTGTTGCCTCTATTGACAGTGGAGATGTGGAATCCATTCTTTATCCCCGGGACTTTCTTGAAGATCTAATGAGGCTGATTCATGATGATATTGATAGGAAGACCTACTTTAGGCCTCCTTGATTGGGGTGGGAGTGGGTTTTTCTTGTTTTCCGAGGGGTTTGTCCTTGGGGGGTGTGGGGCCTCTTCTTCTCCCTTAGGCCTGTTAAGGGGTGGTAATTGGCTGCCTTCTTTTGTCCTCTTTTTCTTTTTTATATACTCACATACTACTTATCCAAAAAAAAAAAATGATGCTGGTTTTTTCCCTGAGTCTATTCCTTTGCAGAATGGCTTGAACCTTGAGCAGCAAAATGGTCTTATTGGACAGGTTTCTAACAAGGAAATCAAGGAAGTGGTTTTTGCTTTGAACAACTCCAAGGCCCTGGGGCCGGATGGGTTTGGGGCAGCTTTCTTTAATCACTCTTGGGAAATTGTTGGAGAGGATCTCTCGCTGGCTATTAAATGGTTTTTCTCTAAGTCCATTGTGCCTAGTTCCATTAATGCCACTTTCATCAGTCTCGTCCCGAAGACCGAAGCTACCTCCTCTTTTGCAGGATATAGACCTATAGCTCTTTGCAATCTTTTCTACAAAATTATTACAAAGATTTTATCTCATAGGCTGCAAGGAGTCATTGGGAAAGTGGTTAGTGATAACCAATCTGCCTTCATCAAGGGGCGTTCTATTATGGATAATATCCTTGTTTGTCATGATGTGGTTAGGGGCATTGAGCAGAAAGGGACATCTCCTACGACAGTGCTGAAAATTGATTTGCATAAGGCCTATGACTCCCTTAGTAGGAAGTTCCTCTTTGAGATTATGGAAAGGATGGGTTTTCCAAGCAAGTTCATTCGGTGGGTGAAGGCGTGTGTTGACACTCCTTGCTTCTCGATTCTTCTTAATGGGAGTCCTATAGGTTTTTTTTTTTTTTTTTGGTAAATATCCTACAGGTTATTTTAGAGGAAAGAGAGGAATAAGGCAGGGTGATCCTCTTTCCCCTTATCTGTTCACCATTGCTATGGAAGGCTTCTCTGCTTTGATGAGAAAGTTGGAATCTGAAGGTCGAATCAGCTTCCTCCCTAGATGCAGAAGTTCCCGGCTGTCGCATCTTATTTTTGCAGATGATTTGATGATCTTTGTGAAGGCTATCCCTGGTTCTATTTCGTCCTGTTTGGGGGCTTTGGCTGATTTTCACACCTATTCTGGGTTGAAACTCAACAGGGCTAAGTCCTCTATTATTTTAGGGGGCCTTACTCAAACGGCCAGGCTGCAACTCTTAGAATTAACGAATTTTGTGGACACTAAGCTGCCCATTCGGTATCTTGGTGTTCCCCTTATTTCTCGCAAGCTCTCTTTGGCAGATTGTTCTGCTATCCTTGATTTGGTGAGACGAAGGCTGGATGGTTGGAAAGCTCGCTTCTTGTCCTTTGCTGGCCGGCTGCAGCTTCTTAGCTCTGTTCTCCAGGGGTGCTATATTTACTGGTCGGGTATTTTTGCTTTACCTGGTGGAGTCAAGCAGAAGCTGGAATCCATGTTCTCTAACTTCCTTTGGATGGGTCCTTCCTTGGAACGAAAGGTACACTATGTTTCTTGGGATAAAATTTGCAAACCTAAAAATGAAGGAGGGCTAGGTATCCACAGAATTTCATATGTGAATACTGCGGGTATCTTAAAGCAAGTTTGGTGGATTGCTTCTAAAAAGGACAGCCTTTGGGTTAGGTGGGTCTATTCCCGCTACTTAAAAAATGATTCCATTTGGACTGTGAAAATCCCCCAAAACTGTTCTTGGGTCTAGCGTAAAATTCTCAAGTATAGGGACTTGGTTGAACCCCATACTCACCATATTATCGGATCTGGCCACTCTACAAGGCTATGGCTTGATAAATGGCATCCTCAAGGGGTTTTATTAAAGAAATTTGGGGACCGTATCAGATATGATGCGGGTTCTCACCGTATGGCCATGGTTTCAGACATTATTAGACAGGGTGCCTGGCACCCGACCTCTCATGGCTCCTTTGACTTGATCAATGTTTGGGGGGATTTGCAGCACATTCCACTATTGAATGGCACAGAGGACCTTATTGTTTGGAAAAAAAACTCCTAATGGCTTGTTCACCACTAAGTCCGCTTAGGACACTATTAGAAGTGCTGCTCTGAAGGTGGGCTGGTATAAATATATTTGGTTTGCTAAGAATTTCCCTAGGCATTCTTGCACTGCTTGGAGATGCCTTATGGGTGCTCTCCCCACAAAAGATCAGCTTGTTAAGAGGAATATTCAGGTTGGCCAAAATTGTATTTTTTGTTGGGCTGGAACTAAAAGCCACGAACACCTCTTCTTTAATTGCCCCTTTTCAAGCAGCATTTGGGGGAGAATTAGTTCACTTTGTTCACAAGGGGGTAGGGGTCCTAACACTCTCCAAAATGCAGTTGATTGGCTAAAAAATGTTGGCTGTATTGGTGATAGGTTGGACATTATTCCCAAGCTGGCTGTTTGTGCTACTGTGTACTATATTTGGTGGGAAAGGAACCAAAGGCTATTTTCAAACAAGGGCAGATCTTATGATCAGAATATTGAGGCTATTAGGCTGGATGGGGCTACCAAGTGTGCTGCCTTTCCCACTTTGGTTGTTCAGAACTCTAGAAATCAGCTTTTGGTGGATAATTGGGGGATTAGGGTGGATGGAAGGTTATCACACAAAAAACCTGCGCATGGTTCAGGCCTCCCTCTCACATGATAGCTCTTCATTGTGATGGTTCTTTGACTGCTGACAGAGCCACTTATGGTGGGGTTATTCGAGATGACACAGGGATTGCTATTTTAGCTTATGCGGGCAAAGGAAAGGATAACTCGGTCCTTGGCATAGAACTACTTGCTATCTTTAGAGGGGTTACTTTATGCATTGGAAATCGCCTCCACCGAGTCTCTATTAGGTCTGATTCCAAACTTGCAGTGGACATCTTAAATGGGCTGGTGAAGTGTCCTTGGAACATGCAGGTCTTAAAGGACCGTATCATATCCCTTTTTGGACAACTGTAGCGTCTAGAGATTCGCCATGTTTGGAGGGAGCTCAATCAACCAGCTGACTTTGTTGCTGCCATTGACACAGGGGATGAGGAGTCTATTTTCTTCCCCCCAGATTTCCCCTCAGTTTTGGTGGAGTTGATCAAGGATGACTCAGATCGTAAAACCTACTTTAGGACCCCTTCACATTGAGTAGTTGGACCCTGTTGCTTGGGTTGTTTTACCGAGGGCTTGTCCTTGGGTTGCCTCTGGAGCTCTCCTTCTCCCCTTAGGCCTGTCTAAGGGGAGGGGGTAAAGGGCTGCCATTCTCTGTATTGTTTTTCTCTTATGTTTTTAATACAATCATATTTTCCAATAAAAAAAAAGGTACATTATATTTCTTGGGAGAGGATTTGCAAACCTAAGGCTGAAGGAGGCCTTGGTATAAGAAGAATCTCTGACATGAATACTGCAGGTATTCTTAAGCAAATCTGGTGGATTGCTTCTAAGAAGGACAGTCTATGGGTTAGGTGGGTGCATACCCGCTATTTTAAAAATGACTATTTGGACTGTAAAAGTTCCCCAAAACTGCTCTTGGGTTTGGCGGAAAGTTCTCAAATTTAGAGACTTGGTTGAGCCAAACATCCATCATATTAGTGGGAATGGCCAATCTACTAGACTTTGGTATGTAGATTGAGTCCGATATGATGCTGGCTCTACCTAGCTTGCCTGGGTTTTGGACTTTATTAGAGGTGGTCTTTGGCAATTGCCCGCTCATGGCTCTTTTGATCTGATTACTATTTCGAGAGATATCCTTGGTATTCCCATTGTGAGTGGGGAGGAGGATGTTATTGTTTGGAAGGAAACCCCTAATGGCCTTTTTACTACTAAATTGGCTTGGGAGCTTGTGAGAAGTAGTGATACTAAGGTGGTTTGGCATAAGTTTGTTTGGTTTCCAGGTTTTTTACCTAGGCACTCCTGTACGACCTGGAGATGTCTTATGGGAGGGCTCTCAACTAAGGACCAACTTATTAGAAGGAACATTGGAGTTGGGCAGAATTGCATCCTGTGTTGGGGGGGTGGTTTGGAGAGTCATGCCCATCTGTTTTTTGACTGTCCATTTTCTAAAACCATATGGGATAGGGTTAGTTCTATGTGCTCTCAAAGGGGGAAAGGACCTGCAAGCCTGGCTGAATTGGTTAATTGGCTTTCTCATGTGGTTTGTGCTAATGACAAGCTAGATGTTATTCCCAAGTTGGCTTTCTGTGCAATGATTTATCATGTTTGGTGGGAGAGAAACCAATGCCTCTTTAGTAATCAATCAAAGACTTATGATAAAATTCTTCAAGATATCAAATTTGATGTGGTAACCAAAGGCTCTCACTGTCCGATCTTGGCTGCCCATACCCCTAGAAATCAGTTTTTGGTTGAAATGTGGGGGATCCAGGTGCAGTGAGCAGCCTCGGCTCCTAAAGCTTGTTCTTGGCCAAAACCCCTTGCTCACTTGGTTACGCTCCATTGTGATGGGTCCCTAAGTGGAGATAGAGCTGCTTATGGGGGTCTTATTCGTAACACCATAGGAGATCCGGTCTTGGCTTATGTGGGGAAGGGTGTGGAGAATTCGGTTCTCAGCATGGAGATGCTAGCCATTCACAGAGGGGTAGTACTGTGTTAAGAGAGGAATCTTGGACATGTGTCAATCAGATCTGATTCAAAATTGGCAGTGGAGATTATAACAGGTGTGTTCAGCTACCCTTGAAATGTATATGTTTTGAAGAACTAGATCACCTCTAGCCTGAACCAGTTGACTCGCTATGAAGTGAGGCATGTTTGGAGGGAATTGAACTAACCGACAGATTTTGTTTCTTCCATTGATTGTGAGGGTGGGGAAACTATTATGTATCTTGAGTTCTAGGACGACCTGATGCAGCTGATCCATGATGATAGTTTAGGTAAGGTCCAGTTTAGGCCTCCGTGATAGGGGTGGGTGGTTATTTCCTTGTTTTTCCGAGGGGTTTGTCCTCAGGGGTGTGGGGCCTTTTCCTCCTCCTTAGGTCTGTCTAAGGGGTGGAAGTAGGCTGCCTTCTCTTGTATCTATCTTTTATTCTTCTATACACACACAACTTACCTAACGAAAAAAAAAAACTCCAAACGACCCACCCGATCAGGTTTGGACCGGAAATGAACATATGACGAAATACGTATCAATTTGAAGGTAAGAACCTCAACATCGCATCCACACGTATAATAAGAGATAAGGACACTTTTTAGAGAATCCCAAACCCAAAAATGTACAAAAATGCCCCACAATAACCCCAAACGACCCACCCGGTCTGGTTTAAACCGAAAATGAACATATGTCGAAATAGGTATCGATTTGAACGTCACGACCCTCAACATCGCATCCACACGTCTGATAAGAGATAAGGACACTTTTTAGAAAATCCCAAACCCAAAAAAGTACATAAATGCCCCCAAATAACCCCAATCGAACCACTCAGTCTGGTTTAAACCGAAAAATGAACATATGTCAAAATAGGTATCAATTCGAAGGCCATGACCCTCAACATCGCATCCAAACTTTTAATAAGAGATAAGGACAATTTTTAGAAAATACCAAACCCAAAAAAATACAGAAATGCCCCTAAATAACCCCAACGACCCACCCGGTCTGGTCAAATCAAAAATTAACATATGCCAAAATAGGTATCGATTCGAAGGTCATGACACTCAACATCTCATCCACACGTCTAATAAGAGAAAATGACACTTTTTAGAAAATACCAAACCCAAAAAAATACAGAAATTCCCCCAAATAACCCCGAACGACCCACCCGATCTGGTTTAAACCGAAAATGAAGATATGTCGAAATAGGTACCGATTCAAAGGTCACCACCCTCAACAACGCATCCACATGTCTAATATGATATAAGGACACTTTTTAGAAAATACAAAACCCAAAAAAGTACAGAAATGCCCCCAAATAACCCCAAACATCCCAACCGGTCTGGTTTAAACAGAAATTGAACATATGTCGAAATAGGTATCGATTCAATGGTCACGACCCTCAACATTGCATCCACAAGTCTAATAAGAGATAAAGACACCTTTTAGAAACTACCAAACCCAAAAAAGTACAAAAATGCCCCCAAATAACCCCAAACGACCCACCCGATCTAGTTTAAACCGAAAATCAACATATGCCGAAATAGGTATCGATTCAAAGGTCATGACCCTCAACATCGCATCCACATGTCTAATAAGAGATAAGGACACTTTTTAGAAAATGCCAAACCCAAAAAAGTACAGAAATGCGCCCAAATAACCCCGAACGACCCACCTGGTCTGGTTTGAACTGAAAATGAACATATGTCGAAATAGTTATCGATTCGAAGGTCACGACCCTCAACATCGCATTGACACGTCTAATAAGAGATAAGGACACATTTTAGAAAATACCAAACCCAAAAAAGTACAGAAATGCCTCCAAATAATCCCAAACGACCCACCCGGTCTGGTTTAAATCGAAAATGAACAAATGTCGAAATAGGTATCAATTCGAAGGTCACAACCCTCAACATCGCATCCACATGTCTAATAAGAGATAAGGACACTTTTTAGAAAATCCCAAACCCAAAAAACTATAGAAATGCCCCCAAATAACCCCACACGACCAACTCAGTCTGGTTTAAACCAAAAATGAACATATGTCAAAAAAGGTATCAATTCGAAGCTCACGACCCTCAACATCGCATCCACACGTCTAATAAGAGATAAGGACACTTTTTAAAAAATTCCAAACCCAAAAATATACAGAAATTCTCCCAAATAACCCCAAATGACCCACCCGGTCTGGTTTAAACAAAAAATGAACATATATCGAAATAGGTATCGATTCGAAGGTCACGACCCTCAACATCGCATCCACACGTCTAATAAGAGAAAAGGACACTTTTTAAAAAATACCAAACCCAAAAAAGTACAGAAATGCCCCCAATAACCCCAAACAACCCACCTAGTATAGTTTAAACAAAAAATGAACATATGTCGAAATAAGCATCGATTCGAAGGTCAAGACGCTCAACATCGTATCCACACGTCTAATAAGAGATAAATGACACTTTTTAGAGAATCTTAAACCCAAAAAAGTATAGAAATGCCCCCATATAACCCCAAACGACCCACCCGGTCTGGTATAAACCGAAAATGAACATATGCTGAAATAGGTATCGATTCAAAGACCACAACCCTCAACATCGCATCCACACGTCTAATAAGAAGTAAGGGCACTTTTTAGAAAAACCCAAACCCAAACAAGTATAGAAATGCCCCCAAAAAACCCCAGCCGACACACCCGATCTGATTTAAACCGAAAATGAACATATGTCGAAATAGGTATTGATTTGAAGCTCACGAAACTCAACATCTCATACACACATCTAACAAGAGATAAAGACACTTTTTTGAAAATACCAAACCCAAAAAAGTAAAAAAATGCCCCAAAATAACCCCAAACGACCCACCCGGTCAGGTTTAAACCGAAAATGAACATATGTCCAAATAGGTATCGATTCGAAGGTCATGACCCTCAACCTCGCAACCACACGTCTAATAAGAGATATGGACACTTTTTAGAAAATACCAAACCCAAAAAAGTACAGAAATGCCCCCAATTAACCCCAAAAGACCCACCCGGTTTGGTTTAAACCGAAAATGAACATATGCTAAAATAGGTATCGATATGAAGGTCACGACCCTCAACATCACATCCACACGTCAAATAAGAGATAAGGTCACCTTTTAGAAAATACCAAATCCAAAAAAGTACAAAAATGCCCCCAAATAACCCTAAACGTCACACTCGATCGGGTTTAAACTGAAAATGAACATATGTCAAAATAGGTATCAATTCGAAGGTCACGACCCTCAACATCGCATCCACACATCCAATAAGAGATATGGAAACTTTTTAGAAAATACCAAACCCAAAAAAGTACAAAAATGCCCCCAAATCAACCCAAATGACAGACTCGATCTGGTTGAAATCGAAAATGAACATATGCCGAAATAGGTATCGACACGAAGGTCACTACCCTAAACATCGCATCCACACGTCTAATAAGAGATAAGGAAACTTTTTAGAAAATACCAAACCCAAAAGAGTATAGAAATGCCCCAAAAAAACCCCAAACAACCCACCCGGTCTGGTTTCAACGGAAAATGAACATATGTCGAAATAGGTATCGATTTGAAGGTCACGACCCTCAACATCGCTTCCACACATCTATTAAGAGATAAGGAAACTTTTTAGAGAATCCCAAACCCAAAATGGTGCAGAAATACCCCCAAATAACCCCAAACGACCCACCCGGTCTGGTTTAAACCAAAAATGAACATATGTCGAAATAGGTATCGATTCGATGGTCATGACCCTCAACATCGCATCCACACGTCGAATATGTGATAAGAACTCTTTTTCGAAAATACCAAACCCAAAAAAGTATAGAAATGCCCCCAAATAACCCCAAACGTCCCACCCGGTCTGATTTAAATCGAAAATGAACATATGTCGATATAGGTATCGATTCGAAGGTCACTACCCTCAAGATCGCATCCACACGTCTAATAAGAGATAAGGACACTTTTTAGAAAATACCAAACCCAAAAAAGTATAGAAATGCCCCCAAATAAACCCAAATGACCGACCCAGTCTGGTTTAAACCGAAAATGAACATATGCCAAAATAGGTATCGATTCGAAGGTCATGACCTTCAACATCGCATCCACATGTCTAATAAGAGATAAGGGCCCTTTTTGGAAAATACAAAACCCAAAACACTACAGAAATGCCCCCTAATAACCCCAAACGACCCACCCAGTCTGGTTTAAACTGAAAATAAACAAAGTCAAAAAAGGTATCGATTCGAAGGTCACGACCCTCGACATCGCTTCTACACGTGTAATAAGAGATAAGGACACTTTTTAGAGAATCCTAAACCCAAAAAAGTATGAAAATGCCCCCAAATAATCCCAAATGACCCACCCGGTCTGGTTTAAATTGAAAATGGACATATGTCAAAATATGTATCAATTCGAAGGGTACGACCCTCTACATTGCATCCGCACGTCTCAGAAGTGATAAGGACACTTTTTAGAAAATACCAAACCCAAAAAAGTACAGAAATGCCCCAAAATAAGCCCAAAAGACCCACCCGGTCTGGTTTAAATCGAAAATGAACATATGTCGAAATGGGTATCAATTCGAAGGTCACGACCCTCAACATCGCATCCACACGTCTATTAAGAGATAAGGACACTATTTAGAAAATACAAAACCCAAAAAAAAAATAGAAATTCCAACAAATATCCCAAAACAACCAACTCGGTCGAGTTTAAACCGAAAATTAACATATGCCGACATATTAATCGATTCGAAGGTCACCACCCAAAACATCACATCCCCAAGTTATATAAGAGATAAGGATACTTTTTAGAAAATACCAAACCCAAAAAAGTACAGAAATGGCCCCAAATAACCCTAAACAACCTACCCGGTTTGGTTTAAACCGAAACTGGACATATGTCGAAATAGGTATCGATTCGAATGTCATGACCCTCAACATCGCATCCACACTTCTATTAAGAGATAAGAACACTTTTTAGAGAATCCCAAACCCAAAATGGTACAGAAATGCCCCCAAATATCCACAATTGACCCACCAGGGTCTTGTTTAACTTGAAAATGAACATATGTCGAAATAGGTATCAGTTCGAGGGTCACGACCCTCAACATCGCATCCAGATGTCTAATAAGAGATAATGACACTTTTTAGAAAATACCAAACCCAAAAAAGTACAGAAATGCCCCCAAATAATCCCAAACATCACACCCGGTCCGGTTTAAACCGAAAATGAACATATTTCGAAGGAGCTATCGATTCGAAGGTCACGACCCTCAAGATCGCATCCACATGTCAAATAAGAGATAAGCACACTTTTTAGAAAATACCAAACCCAAAAAAGTATTGAAATGCCCCCAAATAACCCCAAACGATCCACCCGGTCTCGTTTAAACCAAAAATGAACAAAGTCGAAGTAGATATCGATTCGAAGGTCACGACCCTCAACATCGTATCCACACATGTAATAAGAGATATGGACACTTTTTAGAGAATCCCAAACCCAAAAAAGTATAGAAATGCCCCCAAATACCCCAAACGAACCTCTCGGTCTGGTATAAACCTAAAATGAACATATTTCGAAATAGGTATCGATTCGAAGGTCACGACCCTCGAAATCGCTTCCACGCGTCTATTAAGAGATAAGCGCACTTTTTAGATAATCCCAAACCCAAAATGGTACAAAAATGCCCCCAAATAACCCCAAACGACCCACCCAGTCTGGTTTGAACCAAAAACGAACATATGTCGAAATAGGTATCGATTCCAAGGTCACGATCCTCAACATCCCATCCACACGTCTAATAAAAGACATGGAAACTTTTTAGAAAATACCAAACATAAAAAAGTATAGAAATGCCCCCAAATAACCCCGAACAACCCACCCGATCTAGTTTAAACCGAAAATGAACATATACCAAAATAGGTATCGATTCGAAGGTCACGACCCTCAACATCGCATCCACACGTCTAATAAGAGATAAGGTCACTTTTTAGAAAATACCAAACCCAAAAAAGTACAGAAATGCCCCCAAATAAACCCAAACATCACACCCGATTTGGTTTAAACTGAAAATGAACATATGTCGAAATAGGTATCGATTCGAAGGTCACAACCCTCAACATTGCATCCACACGTCTAATAATAGATATGGAAACTTTTTAAAAAATACCAAACCCAAAAAAGTACATAAATGCCCCCGAATAAACCCAAATGACCGACTCGGTCTGGTTTAAATCAAAAATGAACATATGCCAAAATAGGTATCGATCCGAAGGTCACGACCCTAAACATCGCATCCAGACGTCAAATAAGAGATAATGATACTTTTTAGAAAATACCAAACCTAAAAGAGTACAGAAATGCCCCAAAATAACTCCAAACAACTCACCAGGTCTGGTTTAAATCGAAAATGAACATCTGTCGAAATAGGAATCGATTCGAAGGTCACGACCCTCAACATCGCTTCCACACATCTATTAAGAGATAATGACACTTTTTAGAGAATCCCAAACCCAAAATGGTACAGAAATGCCCCCAAATAACCTCAAACGACCCGCCCGGTTTAGTTTAAACAAAAAATGAACATATGTCAAAATAGGTATCGATTCGATGGTCTTGACCCTCAACATCGCATCCACATGTCTAATAAGAGATAAGGACAATTTTTAGAAAATACCAAACCCAAAAAAGTATAGAAATGCCCCCAAACAACCCCAAACGTCCCACATGCTTTGATTTAAACCGAAAATTAACATATATCGAAATAGGTATCGATTCAAAGGTCACTACCCTCAAGATCGCATCCACACGTCTAATAAGAGATAAGGTCACTTTTTAGAAAATACCAAACCCAAAAATGTACAAAAATGCCCCCAAATAAACCCAAATGACCGACCCGGTCTAGTGTAAACCAAAAATGAACATATGCCGAAATAGGTATCGATTCGAAGGTCACGACTTTCAACATTGTATCCACACGTCTAATAAGTGATAAGGACACTTTTTGGAAAATACAAAACCCAAAAAACTACAGAAATGCCCCCTAATAACCCCAAACAACCCACCAGGTCAAGTTTAAACAAAAAATGAACAAAGTCGAAATAAGTATCGATTCGAAGGTCACGACCCTCACCATTGCATCCACATGGGAAATAAGAGATAAGAACACTTTTTAGAGAATCCCAAACCCAAAAAAGAACAAAAATGCCCCTAAATAACCCCAAACGACCCACCTAGTCTGGTACAAATCGAAAATGAACATATGCTGAAATAGGTATCGATTCGAAGGTCACGATCCTCCACAACGCATTCACACGTCTAATAAGAGACAAGGAAACTTTTTAGAAAATACCAAACCCAAAAAGGATAGAAATTCCCCCCCCCCCCAATAACCCCAAACGACCCACCCGGTCTGGTTTGAACTGATAATGTACATATGTCAAAATAGGTATCAATTCGGAGGTCACGACCCTCAACATCGCATCCACACGTCTAATAATTGATAAGGACACTTTTTAGAGCGTACCAAACCTAAAAAAGTACAGAAATGCCCTAAAATAACACCAAACGACCCACCCGGTTTTGATTAAATCGAAAATGAACATATACCAAAATAGGTATCAATTCGAAGGTCACGACCCTCAACATCGCATCCACGCGTCTAATAAGAGATAATGTCACTTTTTAGAAAATCCCAAACCCAAAAAAGTATAGAAATGCCCCCAAATAAACCCAAATAACCGACCCAATCTGGTTTAAACAAAAAATGAACATATGCCAAAATAGGTACGATTCGAAGGTCACGACCTTCAACATCGCATCCACACATCAAATAAGAGATAAGGACACTTTTTGCAAAATACCAAACCCTAAAAATTATAGAAATGCCCCCAAATAACCCCAAACAACCCACCCGGCCATTTTTAAACCCAATATAAACGTATGTCGAAATAGGTATCGATTCGAAGGTGACGACCCTCAACATCGCATCCATACATCTAATTAGAGATAATGACACTTTTTAGAGAATCCCAAACCCAAAATAGTACAGAAATGCCCCCAAAAAACCCTAAACGACCCACCTGATTTGGTTTAAACAAAAAATAAACATATGTCGAAATAGGAATCGATTCGGAGGTCACAACCCTCAACATCGTATCCACACGTCTAATAAGAGATAGGGGCACTTTTTACAAAATACCAAACCTAAAAACGTACAGAAATGCCCCCAAATAACCCTAAACGACCCACCCGATCTGGTTTAAATCAAAAAATGAACATATGTCGAAATATGTTTCGATTCGAAGGTCACGACCCTCAACATCGCAACTACACATCTAATAAGAAATAGGGACACTTTTTAGAGAATCCCAAACCAAGAAAGGTACTAAAATGCCCAAAAATAACCCTAAACGACTCACCTGGTCTGGTTTAAACTGAAAATGAACATAAGCCGAAATAGGTATTGATTCGAAGGTTATGACCCTCAACATCGCATCCACACGTCGAATAAGGGATATGGACACTTTTTAGAAAATACAAAACCCAAAAAACTATAGAAATACCCCCAAATATCACCAAACAACCCACCCTGTCTGGTTTAAATCGAAAATGAACAAATGCCGAAATAGACCACCCGTCTAATAAGAGATAAGGACACTTTTTAGACAATCCCAAACCCAAAAAAGTACAGAAATTCACCCAAATAACATCAAACGACCCACCCGATCTGCTTTAAACTGAAAATGAACATATGTCGAAATAGGTATCGATTCGAAGGTCATGACCCACAACATTGCATCCACACGTCTAATAAGAGATAAGGACACATTTTAGAAAATACAAAACCCAAAAAAGTATAGAAATGCCCCCAAATAACCACAAATGACCCACCCGATCGGGTTTAAACTGAAAATGAACATATGTCGAAATAGGTATCGATTCGAAGGTCACGACCCTCAACATCGCATCCACACGTCTAATAAGAGAAAAAGACACTTTTTAGAGAATACCATACCCAAAAAAGTACAGAAATGCCCCCAAATAACACCAAACGACCCACCCGGTCTGGTTTAAACCGAAAATGAACATATATCAAAATAGGTATTGATTCAAAGGTCACGACTCTCAACATCGCATCCACACGTCTATTAAGAGATATGGACACTTTTTAGGAAATACAAAACCCAAAAAAGTACAGAAATTCCCCCTTATATCCCCAAACAACCCACCCGGTATAGTTTAACCAAAAATGAACATATGCTGAAATAGGTATCGATTCGAATGTCACGACCCTCAACATCGTATCCTCACGTCTATTAAGAGATGAGGACACTTTTTAGAAAATACCAAACCCAAAAAAGTATAGAAATTCCCCCTCAATAACCCCAAATGACCCACACAGTTTGGTTTGTACCGAAAATGAACATATATCGAAATAGGTATCGATACGAAGGTCACGACCCTCAACATCGCATCCACATGTCTAATAAGAGATAAGGACACTTTTTAGAAAATACCAAACCCAAAAGAGTTCAGAAATGCCCCAAAATAACTCCAAACAACCCACCCGGTCTTGTTTAAATTAAAAATGAACATATTTCGAAATAGGTATCGATTCGAAGGTCACGACCCTCGAAATCGCTTCCACACGTCTATTAAGAGATAAGCGCACTTTTTAGATAATCTCAAACCCAAAATGGTACAAAAATGAGCCCAAATCACCCCAAACGACCCACCCAGTCTGGTTTGAATCGAAAATGAACATATGTCGAAATAGGTATCGATTCCAAGGTCACGACCCTCAACATCCCATCCACACGTCTAATAAGAGACATGGAAACTTTTTAGAAAATACCAAACATAAAAAAGTATAGAAATGCCCCCAAATAACCCCGAACAACCCACCCGATCTAGTTTAAACCGAAAATGAACATATACCAAAATAGGTAACGATTCGAAGGTCACGACCCTCAACATCGCATCCACACGTCTAATAAGACATAAGGTCACTTTTTAGAAAATACCAAACCCAAAAAAGTACAGAAATGCCCCAAATAAACCCAAACATCACCCCCGATCGGGTTTAAACTGAAAATGAACATATGTCGAAATAGGTATCGATTCGAAGGTCACGACCCTCAACATTGCATCCACACGTCTAATAAGAGATATGGAAACTTTTTAGAAAATACCAAACCCAAAAAAGTACATAAATGCCCCCAAATAAACCCAAATAACCGACTCGATCTGGTTTAAATCGAAAATGAACATATGCCTAAATAGGTATCGATTCGAAGGTCACGACCCTAAACATCGCATCCAGACGTCAAATAAGAGATAATGATACTTTTTAGAAAATACCAAACCTAAAAGAGTACAGAAATGCCCCAAAATAACTCCAAACAACTCACCAGGTCTGGTTTAAATCGAAAATGAACATATGTCGAAATAGGAATCGATTCGAAGGTCACGACCCTCAACATCGCTTCCACACGTCTATTAAGAGATAATGACACTTTTAAGAGAATCCCAAACCCAAAATGGTACAGAAATGCCCCCAAATAACCTCAAACGACCCACCCGGTTTGGTTTAAACAAAAAATGAACATATGTCAAAATAGGTATCGATTCGATGGTCTGGACCCTCAACATCGCATCCACATGTCTAATAAGAGATAAGGACACTTTTTAGAAAATACCAAACCCAAAAAAGTATAGAAATGCCCCCAAATAACCCCAAACGTCCCACATGCTTTAATTTAAATCGAAAATTAACATATATCGAAATAGGTATCGATTCAAAGGTCACTACCCTCAAGATCGCATCCACACGTCTAATAAGAGATAAGGTCACTTTTTAGAAAATACCAAACCCAAAAATGTACAAAAATGCCCCCAAATAAATCCAAATGACCGACCCGGTCTAGTGTAAACAAAAAATAAACATATGCCGAAATAGGTATCGATTCGAAGGTCACGACCTTCAACATTGCATCCACACGTCTAATAAGTGATAAGGACACTTTTTGGAAAATACAAAACCCAAAAAACTACAGAAATGCCCCCTAATAACCCCAAACGACCCACCAGGTCAAGTTTAAACAAAAAATGAACAAAGTCGAAATAAGTATCGATTCGAAGGTCACGACCCTCACCATTGCATCCACATGGGTAATAAGAGATAAGGACACTTTTTAGAGAATCCCAAACCCAAAAAAGAACAAAAATGCCCCTAAATAACCCCAAACGACCCACCTAGTCTGGTACAAATCGAAAATGAACATATGCCGAAATAGGTATCGATTCGAAGGTCACGATCCTCCACAACGCATTCACACGTCTAATAAGAGACAAGGAAACTTTTTAGAAAATACCAAACCCAAAAAAGATAGAAATCCCCCCCCAATAACCCCAAACGACCCACCCAGTCTGGTTTAAACTGAAAATGTACATATGTCAAAATAGGTATCAATTCGGAGGTCACGACCCTCAACATCGCATCCACACGTCTAATAACTGATAAGGACACTTTTTAGAGCGTACCAGACCTAAAAAAGTACAGAAATGCCCTAAAATAACACCAAACGACCCACCCGGTTTTGATTAAACCGAAAATGAACATATGCCAAAATAGGTATCAATTCGAAGGTCACGACCCTCAACATCGCATCCACGCTTCTAATAAGAGATAATGTCACTTTTTAGAAAATCCCAAACCCAAAAAAGTATAGAAATGCCCCCAAATAAACCCAAATAACCGACCCAATCTGGTTTAAACAAAAAATGAACATATGCCAAAATAGGTACGATTCGAAGGTCACGACCTTCAACATCGCATCCACACATCAAATAAGAGATAAGGACACTTTTTGCAAAATACCAAACCCTAAAAATTATAGAAATGCCCCCAAATAACCCCAAACAACCCACCCGGCCATTTTTAAACCCAATATAAACATATGTCGAAATAGGTATCGATTCGAAGGTGACGACCCTCAACATCGCATCCATACATCTAATTAGAGATAAGGACACTTTTTAGAGAATCCCAAACCCAAAATAGTACAGAAATGCCCCCAAAAAACCCTAAACGACCCACCAGATTTGGTTTAAGCAAAAAATAAACATATGTCGAAATAGGAATCGATTCGGAGGTCACAACCCTCAACATCGTATCCACACGTCTAATAAGAGATAGGGGCACTTTTTACAAAATACCAAACCTAAAAACGTACAGAAATGCCCCCAAATAACCCTAAACGACCCACCCGGTCTGGTTTAAATCGAAAAATGAACATATGTCGAAATACGTTTCGATTCGAAGGTCACGACCCTCAACATCGCAACTACACATCTAATAAGAAATAGGGACACTTTTTAGAGAATCCCAAACCAAGAAAGGTACTAAAATGCCCCAAAATAACCCTAAACGACCCACCTGGTCTGGTTGAAACTGAAAATGAACATAAGCCGAAATAGGTATCGATTCGAAGGTTATGACCCTCAACATCGCATCCACACGTCGAATAAGGGATATGGACACTTTTTAGAAAATACAAAACCCAAAAAACTATAGAAATACCCCCAAATATCACCAAACAACCCACCCCGTCTGGTTTAAATCGAAAATGAACAAATGTCGAAATAGACCACCCGTCTAATAAGAGATAAGGACACTTTTTAGACAATCCCAAACCCAAAAAAGTACAGTAAATTCACCCAAGTAACATCAAA
>NW_025317834.1:0-26327 GCF_018873765.1 Telopea speciosissima
CTCAGTAATAAAATTAAACATGTTCACACCATCACACTAACCTGAAGGTCGGATTACTAAAAGCCACACAAAAAAGTATTCAATAATCCCAAATAAATTTAAGAAAAAAAATTATCTAAGAAAAGACATGGATTTGGGTATGTATCTGTTTCCATCCATTAATTCAAAAGTTCAAGAGATCTCTGTTTACAGTTTTGTCATCCATGTTTTTTTTTTTTTTTTGGGGGTGAAATGAGATATCTTGCTTTGGAGAAGACAGATTACAGTATGAACCATAATACATCCACAGATGAGGATGAATTGATTCCGATCAAGATTCACCAGACCTGAAATGAAAGGGGAACTTTCGATTAGAACACCGAAGAACCAAATGTATAAACCAGTTTTCACTCTTCCTCTCTCGTTTTCACTTCAAAAACTAGAACCTAGCAGCCGAAAACCCCTTTCAAACTCCAAAGGACTGAATGTTAAACTCAGTAAGAGCCCGAAAGAAGTAAACTCAAAGAAGAGCTGAAGAAGTGAGACTATCTTTGTAAGTCCATGCCTTTGCACTCTGCAACCAAGAACTGTAAAAAAAATCTACAGCAGCCCCATCTCCCCAACCCCCCCTCCCGATTCCAACAGTAACAAGCTATTCTTCTTTCATTACCCCCTGCTATAAGCCTATAACAGCGAACAAACAAACAAGCAAACAAAGAACCTTGACTTCCACAGCAAAACACTCCTCCCTTCGAATCTCATTCCCATCCATTTCCTTGACCCCAAACCAAATAACCTCTTCAATTTTCACTGAAACCCACCCATTTGACTTTAAAAAAAAAAAAACCACTGTCGATTCCTAGCGAAACGCCCACCACCCCTTTTTTTTCCTCTCAAACTTCGATTAACCCCTTCTAGGGTTCGACCCAATGAAAAGAAAAAAATAAAAAGGAGAAACAGCAAAGAGAAGAGAGCGAGAGACAGAACCAAGAGAGAGATACGGAAGAAGAAGAACAATCGGACATACCTAATGGTCCAAACTTGCCTTGCAGTTCTCCTTGTCAGCCTTCTCCTCCAAAGTCCAAGCGAGAACAATAGATGAGGCTAATCCAGACATCGCAGAGGCAAAGAGATGGGGTTTGGAGACTCCTCATCAGCCTTCTCCTCCAAAGTCCAAATGAGAACGATAGATGAGACTAATCCAGACATCGCAGAGACTAATCCAGACATTGGAAGGAAAAGAGATAGGGTTTTGGAGACAGGCGCATGAAGGGAAAGAGAAGGGAAAGATTGAAACGTGAGTCGCTTTTTACGTTTGGAGGGTTTTGACTTTTATTTTTATTTTTTGTTTGGGATAAAGAAAAAATATATATATATATATATATATACTTAAAAATAATTCAGGGTCGGGCGGGCGGGCCGGGCGGGCTCAACCCGAGGCCTAAACCGGATCCCGACCCGACCGCCAGGGTCAGGTTATTTCTAAACCTAACCAGCCCCTTCGGGCTGAATAATCAGGGTCGGGTTAGAGCCGGGCTCAGGGGGCGGGTTCGGGCCGGCGGGCTTTATTGACACCCCTAAGTGGATGCGATGTTGAGGGTCATGACCTTGGAATCGATACCTATTTTGGGATATGTTCATTTTCGGTTTAAACCAGACCGGGTGGGTCGTTTGGGGTTATTTGGGGGCATTTCTATACTTTTTTGACTTGATATTTTCTAAAAGTGTCATTATCTCTTATTAGAAGTGTGGATGCGATGTTGAGAGTCGTGACCTTCGAATAGATACCAATTTTGGCATTTGTTTATTTTCAGTTTAAACCAGATCGGGCAGGTCGTTTGGGGTTATTTAGGGGCATTTCTGTACTTTTTTGGGTTTGGTATTTTCTAAAAAGTGTCCTTATCTCTTATTAGACATGTGGATGCGCTGTTGTGGGTCATGACCTTTGAATCGATACCTATTTTGGCCTATGTTAATTTTCGGTTTAAACCTGGACAGGGTGGGTCGTTTGGGGAATTTGGGGGCATTTCTGCACTTTTTTGGCTTGGGATTTTCTAAAAGTCTCCTTATCTCATATTAGACGTGTAGATGCGATGATGAGGGTCGTAACCTTTGAATCGATACCTATTTCAATTATGGTGATTTTCGATTTAAACTAGACCGGATTGGTCGTTTGGGGTTATGTGGGAGAATTTTTGTACTTTTTTGGGTTTGGTATTTTCTAAAAGTGTCATTATCTCTAATTAGACATGTGGATATGATGTTGTGGGACGTGACCTTGAATTGATACCTATTTGGCATTTGTTCATTTTTATTTAAACCAGACCAGGTGGGTCGTTTGGGGTTATTTGGGGGCATTTCTATACTTTTTTGGGTTGGTAGTTCCTAAAAGTGTCCTTGTCTCTTATTAGACGTGTGGACGCGATGTTGAGGGTCGTGACCTTTGAATCGATACCTATTTTGGCAAATGTTCATTTTTGGTTTAAATCAGGTGGATGGGTCGTTTGGAGGTATTTGGGGGCATTTTTGTACTTTTTGGGTTTGATATTTCCTAAAAGTGTCCCTTTCTCTTATTAGACGTGTGGATGCGATGTTGAGGGTCGTGACCTTGAATCGATACCTATTTTCGCATTTGTTCATTTTCGATTTAACCAGACCGGGTAGATCGTTTGGGGTTATTTGGGGGCATTTCTGTACTTTTTTGGGTTTGGTATTTTCTAAAAAGTGTCCTTACCTCTTATTAGACATGTGGATGCGATGTTGAGGGTCGTGACCTTTGAATCGATACCTATTTTGATATATGTTCATTTTTATTTAAACCAGATTGGGTGTGTCGTTTGGGGTGTTTTGGGGCATTTCTGTTCTTTTTTGGGTTTGGTATTTTCTAAAAGTGTCATTACCTCTTATTAGACATGTGGATGCGATGTTGAGGGTCGTGACCTTCGAATCGATACCGATTTTTGCATATGTTCATTTTTGGTCTAAACCAGACCCGATGGGTCATTTGGCGTAATTTGGGGACATTGCTGTACTTTTTTAGGTTTGGTATTTTCTAAAAAGTGTCATTATATCTTATTAGACGTGTGGATGCGATGTTGAGGGTCGTGACCTTCGAATCGATACCTATTTCGACATTTGTTCATTTTTGGTTTAAACCAGACCGGGTGGGTCGTTTGGCGTATTTGGGGGCATTTTTGCACTTTTTTGGCTTGCTATTTTCTAAAAAGTCTCCTTATCTCTTATTAGAAGTGTGGATGCGATGTTGAGGGTCGTGACCTTCGAATCGATACCTATTTCGACATATGGTCATTTTCGATTTAAACTAGAACAGATAGGTCGTTTGGGGTTATGTTGGAGAATTTTTGTACTTTTTGGGTTTGGTAGTTTCTAAAAAGTGTCCTTATCTCTAATTAAACATGTGGATACGATGTTGTGGGTCGTGACCTTGAATCGATACCTATTTCGGCATATGTTCATTTTTGGTTTAAATCGGACTTCCTTTGGGTCGTTTGGAGGTATTTGGGGGCATTTTTGTACTTTTTTGGGTTTGATATTTCTAAAAGTGTCCCTTTCTCTTATTAGACGTGTGGATGCGATGTTGAGGTCGTGACCTTTGAATCGATACCTATTTCGATATATGTTCATTTCGGTTTAATTCGACGGGTGGGTCGTTTGGGGTTATTTGGGGTCATTTTTGTACTTTTTGGGTTTGATATTTTCTAAAAACTGTCATTATCTCTTGTTAGATGTGTGGATGCGATGTTGAGGGTCGTGACCTTCGAATCGATACCTATTTTGATATATGTTCATTTTCGATTTAAACCTTGATCGGGTGGGTCGTTTGGGGTTATTTGGGGGCATTTTTGTACTTTTTTGGGTTTGGTATTTTTAAAAGCTTCATTATCTCTTATGAGAAGTGTGGATTGTGATGTTGATGGTCGTGACCTTCAAATCGATACCTATTTCGACATATGGTCATTTTCGGTTTAAACCAGACTGGATGGGTCGTTTGGAGTTATTTGGGGGCATTTCTATACATTTATGGGTTGGTTATTTTCTAAAAAGTGTCCTTATCTTTTATTACACGTGTGGATACGATGTTGAGGGTCGTGACCTTCGAATCAATACCTATTTTGGAATATGTTCATTTTTAGTTTAAACCAGACCGTGGGGTCGTTTGGGGTTATTTGGGGCATTTCTATAATTTTTGGGGTTTGGGATTCTATAAAAAAATGTCCTTATCCCTTTCTAGACGTGTGGATGCGATGTTGAGGGTCGTGACCTTCGAATCAATACCTAATTCGGCAAATGTTCATTTTCAATTTAAACCAGACCGGGTGGGTCGTTTGGGGTTATCTCGGGGCATTTCTTTTCTCTTTTGGGCTTGGGATTTTCTCAAAAGTCTCCTTATCTCTTATTAGACGTGTGGATGCGATGTTGAGGGTCGTGACCATCGAATCGAAACCTATTTCGACATATGGTCATTTTCGGTTTAAACCAGACCGAATGGGTCGTTTGGGGTTATTTGGGGGCATTTCTGTACTTTTTTGGGTTTAGTATTTTCTAAAAAGCGTCCTTATCTCTTATTCGATGTGTGGATGTTATGTTGTGGGTCGTGACCTTCGAATCGATACCTATTTCGACATTTGTTCATTTTTGGTTTAAACCAGACCGGGTGGGTCGTTTGGCGTATTTGGGGGCATTTTTTGCACTTTTTTTGGCTTGCTATTTTCTAAAAAGTCTCCTTATCTCTCATTAGAAGTGTGGATGCGATGTTGACGGTCGTGACCTTCGAATCGATACCTATTTCGACATATGGTCATTTTCGATTTAAACTAGAACAGATAGGTCGTTTGGGGTTATGTTGGAGAATTTTTGTACTTTTTTGGGTTTGGTAGTTTCTAAAAGTGTCCTTATCTCTAATTAAACATGTGGATACGATGTTGTGGGTCGTGACCTTCGAATTGATACCTATTTCGGCATATGTTCATTTTGGTTTAAATCAGACTGGATGGGTTGTTTGGAGGTATTTGGGGGCTTTTTGTACTTTTTTGGGTTTGATGTTTCCTAAAAAGTGTCCCTTTCTCTTATTAGACGTGTGGATGCGATGTTGAGGGTCGTGACCTTTGAATCGATACCTATTTCGATATATGTTCATTTAGGTTTAATTCTGATCGGGTGGGTCGTTTGGGGTTATTTGGGGTCATTTTTGTACTTTTTTGGGTTTGATATTTTCTAAAAACTGTCATTATCTCTTGTTAGATGTGTGGATGCGATGTTGAGGGTCGTGACCTTCGAATCGATACCTATTTTGATATATGTTCATTTTCGATTTAAACCTGATCGGGTGGGTCGTTTGGGGTTATTTGGGGGCATTTTTGTACTTTTTTTGGGTTTGGTATTTTTTAAAAAGTTTCATTATCTCTTATGAGAAGTGTGGTTGTGATGTTGATGGTCGTGACCTTCGAATCGATACCTATTTTGACATATGGTCATTTTCGGTTTAAACCAGACTGGATGGGTCGTTTGGAGTTATTTGGGGGCATTTCTATACATTTATGGGTTGGTTATTTTCTAAAAAGTGTCCTTATCTTTTATTAGACGTGTGGATACGATGTTGAGGGTCGTGACCTTCGAATCAATACCTATTTCGGAATATGTTCATTTTTAGTTTAAACCAGACCATGGGGGTCGTTTGGGGTTACTTGGGGCATTTCTATAATTTTTGGGGTTTGGGATCTATAAAAAAATGTCCTTATCCCTTTCTAGACTTGTGGATGCGATGTTGAGGGTCGTGACCTTCGAATCGATACCTAATTCGGCAAATGTTCATTTTCAATTTAAACCAGACCGGGTGGGTCGTTCGGGGTTTTCTGGGGGCATTTCTTTTCTCTTTTGGGCTTGGGATTTTCTCAAAAGTCTCCTTATCTCTTAATAGACGTGTGGATGCGATGTTGAGGGTCGTGACCATCGAATCGAAACCTATTTCGACATATGGTCATTTTCGGTTTAAACCAGACCGAATGGGTCGTTTGGGGGTTATTTGGGGGTATTTCTGTACTTTTTTGGGTTTAGTATTTTCTAAAAAGCGTCCTTATCTCTTATTCGATGTGTGGATGTTATGTTGTGGGTTGTGACCTTCGAATCGATACCTATTTTGGCATTTGTTCATTTTGGGTTTAAACCAGACCGGACAGGTTGTTTGGAGTTATTTGGGGACATTTCTATACTTTTTTGGGTTTGGTATTTTCTAAAAAGTGTCATTATCTCATTTTAGACATGTGGATGCGATGTTGAGGGTCGTGACCTTCGAATCGATACCTGTTTTGGCATATGTTCATTTTTGGTCTAAACCAGTCTGGATGGGTCATTTCGGGTAATTTGGAGGCATTGCTGTACTTTTTTGGGTTTGGTATTTTCTAAAAACTGTCATTATCTCTTAGTAGACGTGTGGATGCGATGTTGAGGGTCGTGACCTTCGAATCGATACCTATGTCGGCATTTGTTCATTTTCGGTTTAAACCAGACCGGGTGGGTTGTTTGGGATATTTCGGGGCTTTTTCGTACTTTTTTTGGCTTGGGATTTTCTAAAAAGTCTACTTTTCTCCTTTTAGACGTGTGGATGCAATGTTGAGGGTCGTGACCTTCGAATCGATACCTATTTCGACATATGATCATTTTTTATTTAAACCAAATCGGGTGGGTCATTTGGGGTTATTTGGGGCATGTCTGTACTTCTTTGGGTTTGGTATTTTCTAAAAAGTGTCATTATCTCTTATTAGACATGTGGATGCGATGTTGTGGGTCGAGACCTTCGAATCTATACCTATTTTGGCATATGTTCATTTTCGATTTAACCTGACCGGGTGGGTCGTTTGGGGTTATTTGGGGGGCATTTCTGTACGTTTTTGGGTTTGGTATTTTCTAAAAAGTGTCCTTATCTTTTATTAGGCGCATAGATGCGATGTAGATGGTCGTGACCTTCGAATCGATACCTATTTCGGCATATGTTCATTTTTTGTTTAAACCAAACCGGGTGGGTAGTTTGGGGTTTTTTTGGGGGCATTTCTGTACTTTTTTGGGTTTGGTATTTTTTAAAAAGTGTCTTTATCTCTTATTAGACCTATGGATGCGATGTTGAGGGTCTTAACCTTCGAATCCATACCCATTTCGGCATATGTTCTTTTTCGGTTTAAACCAGACCGGGTGGGTCCTTTGCGGTTATATTGGGGCATTTTTGTACTTTTTTGGGTTTGTTATTTTCTAAAAAGTGTCATTATCTATTATTAGACGTGTGGATGGGATGTTGAGGTCGTAACCTTTGAATCCATACCCATTTCGGCATATGTTCATTTTTTATTTAAACCAAACTGGGTGGGTCGTTTGGGGTTATTTGGGGGCATTTCTGTTCTTTTTTGGGCTTGGGATTTTCTAAAAAGTCTCCTTATCTCTTATTAGACATGTGGATGGGATGTTGTGGGTCGTGACCTTCGAATTGATACCTATTTCGACATATGGTCATTTCGGTTTAAACCAGTCCGAAGGGGTCGTTTTGGGTTATTTGGGGGCATTTCTGTACTTTTTTATGTTTGGTATTTTCTAAAAAGTGCCCTTATCTCTTATTAGACAAGTGGATGTAGGGGTGTCAATGGGTCTGGTTGGGCCGGGCCTGCCTAAACCCTAACCCTGACCCTAGTGGCCTTAACCTAAACCCTGACCCTGACCCAGCCCTGGCAGGGCCAAGAAACCCTCAACCCTGACCCGACCCTGCCAGGGTTTTTCCTAACCCGGCCCGGCCCGACCCGACCCTGATAGAGTCGGGCAAGGTTGGGTTGGCCCTGATTGACCCTGTCCCTAAACTGACCTTGACTTTAATTTATTATTTTTTTGAAAATGGTTGTAATGCCCGTAATTTTTACTATACTAAAGTTGATCAGATTGTAAGTTTTTAAAATTGTCAGCATTGCGATTGTCATATTCCACCTCTTTGCAACTAAAATATTTTAACTTAAATTAAAGCAGTAAAAATGAACAGCTTATAAATAGTGCACTCAATGAATCTCGTTAGCTTGAGATCTGAAATTTCTCCTAATTTCTCCCCATTCTGCTCTCCTTTCTAAGCTTAATTATGTACAAATGCAACAGGGAAAGAAAAACGTGAAAGTCTAAAGGTAGAATATAGATTGCAAGAAGAAAAATAGCAGGAGTACTACAAGTCCTCAGTAATAAAATCAAACATGTTCACACCATCACACTAACCCGAAGGTCGGATTACTAAAAGCCACACAAAAAAGTATTCAATAATCCAAAATAAATTTAAGAAAAAAAATTATCTAAGAAAAGACATGGATTTGGGTATGTATCTGTTTCCATCCATTAATTCAAAAGTTCAAGAGATCTCTGTTTACAGTTTTGTCATCCATGTTTTTTTTTTTTTGGGGGTGAAATGAGATATCTTGCTTTGGAGAAGACAGATTACAGTATGAACCATAATACATCCACAGATGAGGATGAATTGATTCCGATCAAGATTCACCAGACCTGAAATGAAAGGGGAACTTTCGATTAGAACACCGAAGAACCAAATGTATAAACCAGTTTTAACTCTTCCTCTCTTGTTTTCACTTCAAAAACTAGAACCTAGCAGCCGAAAACCCCTTTCAAACTCCAAAGGACTGAATGTTAAACTCAGTAAGAGCCCGAAAGAAGTAAACTCAAAGAAGAGCGAAGAAGTGAGACTATCTTTGTCGTCCATGCCTTTGCACTCTGCAACCACGAACTGTAAAAAAAATCTACAGCAGCCCCATCTCCCCAACCCCCCCTCCCGATTCCAACAGTAACAAGCTATTCTTCTTTCATTACCCCCTGCTATAAGCCTATAACAGCGAACAAACAAACAAGCAAACAAAGAACCTTGACTTCCACAGCAAAACACTCCTCCCTTCGAATCTCATTCCCATCCATTTCCTTGACCCCAAACCAAATAACCTCTTCAATTTTCACTGAAACCCACCCATTTGACTTTAAAAAAAAAAAAAACCACTGTCGATTCCTAGCGAAACGCCCACCACCCCTTTTTTTTCCTCTCAAACTTCGATTAACCCCTTCTAGGGTTCGACCCAATGAAAAGAAAAAAATAAAAAGGAGAAACAGCAAAGAGAAGAGAGCGAGAGACAGAACCAAGAGAGAGATACGGAAGAAGAAGAACAATCGGACATACCTAATGGTCCAAACTTGCCTTGCAGTTCTCCTTGTCAGCCTTCTCCTCCAAAGTCCAAGCGAGAACAATAGATGAGGCTAATCCAGACATCGCAGAGGCAAAGAGATGGGGTTTGGAGACTCCTCATCAGCCTTCTCCTCCAAAGTCCAAATGAGAACGATAGATGAGACTAATCCAGACATCGCAGAGACTAATCCAGACATTGGAAGGGAAAGAGATAGGGTTTGGAGACGGGCGCATGAAGGGAAAGAGAAGGGAAAGATTGAAACGTGAGTCGCTTTTAGGTTTGGAGGGTTTTGACTTTTATTTTTATTTTTTGTTTGGGATAAAGAAAAATATAATATATATATATATATATATACTTAAAAATAATTCAGGGTCGGGCGGGGCGGGCCGGGCCGGGCTCAACCCGAGGCCTAAACCAGATCCCGACCCGACCCTGCCAGGGTCAAGTTATTTCTAAACCCTAACCAGCCCTTCGGGCTGAATAATCAGGGTCGGGTTAGAGCCGGGCTCAGGGCGGGTTCGGGCCGAGCGGGCTTTATTGACACCCCTAAGTGGATGCGATGTTGAGGGTCATGACCTTCGAATCGATACCTATTTTGGGATATGTTCATTTTCGGTTTAAACCAGACCGGGTGGGTCGTTTGGGGTTATTTGGGGGCATTTCTATACTTTTTTCGGCTTGATATTTTCTAAAAAGTGTCATTATCTCTTATTAGAAGTGTGGATGCGATGTTGAGAGTCGTGACCTTCGAATAGATACCAATTTTGGCATTTGTTTATTTTCAGTTTAAACCAGATCGGGCAGGTCGTTTGGGGTTATTTAGGGGCATTTCTGTACTTTTTTGGGTTTGGTATTTTCTAAAAAGTGTCCTTATCTCTTATTAGACATGTGGATGCGCTGTTGTGGGTCATGACCTTTGAATCGATACCTATTTTGGCCTATGTTAATTTTCAGTTTAAACCAGACCGGGTGGGTCGTTTGGGGAATTTGGGGGCATTTCTGCACTTTTTTTGGCTTGGGATTTTCTAAAAAGTCTCCTTATCTCATATTAGACGTGTAGATGCGATGATGAGGGTCGTAACCTTTGAATCGATACCTATTTCGAATTATGGTGATTTTCGATTTAAACTAGACCGGATTGGTCGTTTGGGGTTATGTGGGAGAATTTTTGTACTTTTTTGGGTTTGGTATTTTCTAAAAAGTGTCATTATCTCTAATTAGACATGTGGATATGATGTTGTGGGACGTGACCTTCGAATTGATACCTATTTCGGCATTTGTTCATTTTTTATTTAAACCAGACCGGGTGGGTCGTTTGGGGTTATTTGGGGGCATTTCTATACTTTTTTTGGGTTGGTAGTTCCTAAAAAGTGTCCTTGTCTCTTATTAGACGTGTGGACGCGATGTTGAGGGTCGTGACCTTTGAATCGATACCTATTTTGGCAAATGTTCATTTTTGGTTTAAATCAGACTGGATGGGTCGTTTGGAGGTATTTGGGGGCATTTTTGTACTTTTTTGGGTTTGATATTTCCTAAAAAGTGTCCCTTTCTCTTATTAGACGTGTGGATGCGATGTTGAGGGTCGTGACCTTCGAATCGATACCTATTTCTGCATTTGTTCATTTTCGATTTAACCAGACCGGGTAGATCGTTTGGGGTTATTTGGGGGCATTTCTATACTTTTTTGGGTTTGGTATTTTCTAAAAAGTGTCCTTACCTCTTATTAGACATGTGGATGCGATGTTGAGGGTCGTGACCTTTGAATCGATACCTATTTTGATATATGTTCATTTTTTATTTAAACCAGACTGGGTGTGTCGTTTGGGGTGTTTTGGGGCATTTCTGTTCTTTTTTGGGTTTGGTATTTTCTAAAAAGTGTCATTACCTCTTATTAGACATGTGGATGCGATGTTGAGGGTCGTGACCTTCGAATCGATACCGATTTTTGCATATGTTCATTTTTGGTCTAAACCAGACCCGATGGGTCATTTGGCGTAATTTGGGGACATTGCTGTACTTTTTTAGGTTTGGTATTTTCTAAAAAGTGTCATTATATCTTATTAGACGTGTGGATGCGATGTTGAGGGTCGTGACCTTCGAATCGATACCTATTTCGACATTTGTTCATTTTTGGTTTAAACCAGACCGGGTGGGTCGTTTGGCGTATTTGGGGGCATTTTTTGCACTTTTTTTGGCTTGCTATTTTCTAAAAAGTCTCCTTATCTCTTATTAGAAGTGTGGATGCGATGTTGACGGTCGTGACCTTCGAATCGATACCTATTTCGACATATGGTCATTTTCGATTTAAACTAGAACAGATAGGTCGTTTGGGGTTATGTTGGAGAATTTTTGTACTTTTTTGGGTTTGGTAGTTTCTAAAAAGTGTCCTTATCTCTAATTAAACATGTGGATACGATGTTGTGGGTCGTGACCTTCGAATTGATACCTATTTCGGCATATGTTCATTTTTGGTTTAAATCAGACTTGCTGGGTCGTTTGGAGGTATTTGGGGGCATTTTTGTACTTTTTTGGGTTTGATATTTCCTAAAAAGTGTCCCTTTCTCTTATTAGACGTGTGGATGCGATGTTGAGGGTCGTGACCTTTGAATCGATACCTATTTCGATATATGTTCATTTCGGTTTAATTCTGATCGGGTGGGTCGTTTGGGGTTATTTGGGGTCATTTTTGTACTTTTTTGGGTTTGATATTTTCTAAAAACTGTCATTATCTCTTGTTAGATGTGTGGATGCGATGTTGAGGGTCGTGACCTTCGAATCGATACCTATTTTGATATATGTTCATTTTCGATTTAAACCTGATCGGGTGGGTCGTTTGGGGTTATTTGGGGGCATTTTTGTACTTTTTTGGGTTTGGTATTTTTTAAAAAGCTTCATTATCTCTTATGAGAAGTGTGGTTGTGATGTTGATGGTCGTGACCTTCAAATCGATACCTATTTCGACATATGGTCATTTTCGGTTTAAACCAGACTGGATGGGTCGTTTGGAGTTATTTGGGGGCATTTCTATACATTTATGGGTTGGTTATTTTCTAAAAAGTGTCCTTATCTTTTATTACACGTGTGGATACGATGTTGAGGGTCGTGACCTTCGAATCAATACCTATTTTGGAATATGTTCATTTTTAGTTTAAACCAGACCGTGGGGTCGTTTGGGGTTATTTGGGGCATTTCTATAATTTTTGGGGTTTGGGATTCTATAAAAAAATGTCCTTATCCCTTTCTAGACGTGTGGATGCGATGTTGAGGGTCGTGACCTTCGAATCAATACCTAATTCGGCAAATGTTCATTTTCAATTTAAACCAGACCGGGTGGGTCGTTTGGGGTTATCTCGGGGCATTTCTTTTCTCTTTTGGGCTTGGGATTTTCTCAAAAGTCTCCTTATCTCTTATTAGACGTGTGGATGCGATGTTGAGGGTCGTGACCATCGAATCGAAACCTATTTCGACATATGGTCATTTTCGGTTTAAACCAGACCGAATGGGTCGTTTGGGGTTATTTGGGGGCATTTCTGTACTTTTTTGGGTTTAGTATTTTCTAAAAAGCGTCCTTATCTCTTATTCGATGTGTGGATGTTATGTTGTGGGTCGTGACCTTCGAATCGATACCTATTTCGACATTTGTTCATTTTTGGTTTAAACCAGACCGGGTGGGTCGTTTGGCGTATTTGGGGGCATTTTTTGCACTTTTTTTGGCTTGCTATTTTCTAAAAAGTCTCCTTATCTCTCATTAGAAGTGTGGATGCGATGTTGACGGTCGTGACCTTCGAATCGATACCTATTTCGACATATGGTCATTTTCGATTTAAACTAGAACAGATAGGTCGTTTGGGGTTATGTTGGAGAATTTTTGTACTTTTTTGGGTTTGGTAGTTTCTAAAAAGTGTCCTTATCTCTAATTAAACATGTGGATACGATGTTGTGGGTCGTGACCTTCGAATTGATACCTATTTCGGCATATGTTCATTTTTGGTTTAAATCAGACTGGATGGGTTGTTTGGAGGTATTTGGGGGCTTTTTTGTACTTTTTTGGGTTTGATGTTTCCTAAAAAGTGTCCCTTTCTCTTATTAGACGTGTGGATGCGATGTTGAGGGTCGTGACCTTTGAATCGATACCTATTTCGATATATGTTCATTTAGGTTTAATTCTGATCGGGTGGGTCGTTTGGGGTTATTTGGGGTCATTTTTGTACTTTTTTGGGTTTGATATTTTCTAAAAACTGTCATTATCTCTTGTTAGATGTGTGGATGCGATGTTGAGGGTCGTGACCTTCGAATCGATACCTATTTTGATATATGTTCATTTTCGATTTAAACCTGATCGGGTGGGTCGTTTGGGGTTATTTGGGGGCATTTTTGTACTTTTTTGGGTTTGGTATTTTTTAAAAAGTTTCATTATCTCTTATGAGAAGTGTGGTTGTGATGTTGATGGTCGTGACCTTCGAATCGATACCTATTTTGACATATGGTCATTTTCGGTTTAAACCAGACTGGATGGGTCGTTTGGAGTTATTTGGGGGCATTTCTATACATTTATGGGTTGGTTATTTTCTAAAAAGTGTCCTTATCTTTTATTAGACGTGTGGATACGATGTTGAGGGTCGTGACCTTCGAATCAATACCTATTTCGGAATATGTTCATTTTTAGTTTAAACCAGACCATGGGGGTCGTTTGGGGTTACTTGGGGCATTTCTATAATTTTTGGGGTTTGGGATTCTATAAAAAAATGTCCTTATCCCTTTCTAGACTTGTGGATGCGATGTTGAGGGTCGTGACCTTCGAATCGATACCTAATTCGGCAAATGTTCATTTTCAATTTAAACCAGACCGGGTGGGTCGTTCGGGGTTTTCGGGGCATTTCTTTTCTCTTTTGGGCTTGGGATTTTCTCAAAAGTCTCCTTATCTCTTAATAGACGTGTGGATGCGATGTTGAGGGTCGTGACCATCGAATCGAAACCTATTTCGACATATGGTCATTTTCGGTTTAAACCAGACCGAATGGGTCGTTTGGGGGTTATTTGGGGGTATTTCTGTACTTTTTTGGGTTTAGTATTTTCTAAAAAGCGTCCTTATCTCTTATTCGATGTGTGGATGTTATGTTGTGGGTTGTGACCTTCGAATCGATACCTATTTTGGCATTTGTTCATTTTGGGTTTAAACCAGACCGGACAGGTTGTTTGGAGTTATTTGGGGACATTTCTATACTTTTTTGGGTTTGGTATTTTCTAAAAAGTGTCATTATCTCATTTTAGACATGTGGATGCGATGTTGAGGGTCGTGACCTTCGAATCGATACCTGTTTTGGCATATGTTCATTTTTGGTCTAAACCAGTCTGGATGGGTCATTTCGGGTAATTTGGAGGCATTGCTGTACTTTTTTGGGTTTGGTATTTTCTAAAAACTGTCATTATCTCTTAGTAGACGTGTGGATGCGATGTTGAGGGTCGTGACCTTCGAATCGATACCTATGTCGGCATTTGTTCATTTTCGGTTTAAACCAGACCGGGTGGGTTGTTTGGGATATTTCGGGGCTTTTTCGTACTTTTTTTGGCTTGGGATTTTCTAAAAAGTCTACTTTTCTCCTTTTAGACGTGTGGATGCAATGTTGAGGGTCGTGACCTTCGAATCGATACCTATTTCGACATATGATCATTTTTTATTTAAACCAAATCGGGTGGGTCATTTGGGGTTATTTGGGGCATGTCTGTACTTCTTTGGGTTTGGTATTTTCTAAAAAGTGTCATTATCTCTTATTAGACATGTGGATGCGATGTTGTGGGTCGAGACCTTCGAATCTATACCTATTTTGGCATATGTTCATTTTCGATTTAACCTGACCGGGTGGGTCGTTTGGGGTTATTTGGGGGCATTTCTGTACGTTTTTGGGTTTGGTATTTTCTAAAAAGTGTCCTTATCTTTTATTAGGCGCATAGATGCGATGTAGATGGTCGTGACCTTCGAATCGATACCTATTTCGGCATATGTTCATTTTTTGTTTAAACCAAACCGGGTGGGTAGTTTGGGGTTTTTTTGGGGGCATTTCTGTACTTTTTTGGGTTTGGTATTTTTTAAAAAGTGTCTTTATCTCTTATTAGACCTATGGATGCGATGTTGAGGGTCTTAACCTTCGAATCCATACCCATTTCGGCATATGTTCTTTTTCGGTTTAAACCAGACCGGGTGGGTCCTTTGCGGTTATATTGGGGCATTTTTGTACTTTTTTGGGTTTGTTATTTTCTAAAAAGTGTCATTATCTATTATTAGACGTGTGGATGGGATGTTGAGGTCGTAACCTTTGAATCCATACCCATTTCGGCATATGTTCATTTTTTATTTAAACCAAACTGGGTGGGTCGTTTGGGGTTATTTGGGGGCATTTCTGTTCTTTTTTGGGCTTGGGATTTTCTAAAAAGTCTCCTTATCTCTTATTAGACATGTGGATGGGATGTTGTGGGTCGTGACCTTCGAATTGATACCTATTTCGACATATGGTCATTTCGGTTTAAACCAGTCCGAAGGGGTCGTTTTGGGTTATTTGGGGGCATTTCTGTACTTTTTTATGTTTGGTATTTTCTAAAAAGTGCCCTTATCTCTTATTAGACAAGTGGATGTAGGGGTGTCAATGGGTCTGGTTGGGCCGGGCCTGCCTAAACCCTAACCCCGACCCTAGTGGCCTTAACCTAAACCCCGACCCTGACCCAGCCCTGGCAGGGCCAAGAAACCCTCAACCCTGACCCGACCCTGCCAGGGTTTTTCCTAACCCGGCCCGGCCCGACCCGACCCTGATAGAGTCGGGCAAGGTTGGGTTGGCCCTGATTGACCCTGTCCCTAAACTGACCTTGACTTTAATTTATTATTTTTTTGAAAATGGTTGTAATGCCCGTAATTTTTACTATACTAAAGTTGATCAGATTGTAAGTTTTTAAAATTGTCAGCATTGCGATTGTCATATTCCACCTCTTTGCAACTAAAATATTTTAACTTAAATTAAAGCAGTAAAAATGAACAGCTTATAAATAGTGCACTCAATGAATCTCGTTAGCTTGAGATCTGAAATTTCTCCTAATTTCTCCCCATTCTGCTCTCCTTTCTAAGCTTAATTATGTACAAATGCAACAGGGAAAGAAAAACGTGAAAGTCTAAAGGTAGAATATAGATTGCAAGAAGAAAAATAGCAGGAGTACTACAAGTCCTCAGTAATAAAATCAAACATGTTCACACCATCACACTAACCCGAAGGTCGGATTACTAAAAGCCACACAAAAAAGTATTCAATAATCCAAAATAAATTTAAGAAAAAAAATTATCTAAGAAAAGACATGGATTTGGGTATGTATCTGTTTCCATCCATTAATTCAAAAGTTCAAGAGATCTCTGTTTACAGTTTTGTCATCCATGTTTTTTTTTTTTTTGGGGGTGAAATGAGATATCTTGCTTTGGAGAAGACAGATTACAAAGTATGAACCATAATACATCCACAGATGAGGATGAATTGATTCCGATCAAGATTCACGGACCTGAAATGAAAGGGGAACTTTCGATTAGAACATCAAGAACCAAATGTATAAACCAGTTTTAACTCTTCCTCTCTTGTTTTCACTTCAAAAACTAGAACCTAGCAGCCGAAAACCCCTTTCAAACTCCAAAGGACTGAATGTTAAACTCAGAAGAGCCCGAAAGAAGTAAACTCAAAGAAGAGCGAAGAAGTGAGACTATCTTTGTCGTCCATGCCTTTGCACTCTGCAACCACGAACTGTAAAAAATCTACAGCAGCCCCATCTCCCCAACCCCCTCCCGATTCCAAGAATAAGCTATTCTTCTTTCATTACCCCTCGCTATAAGCCTATAACAGCGAACAAACAAACAAGCAAACAAAGAACCTTGACTTCCACAGCAAAACACTCCTCCCTTCGAATCTCATTCCCATCCATTTCCTTGACCCCAAACCAAATAACCTCTTCAATTTTCACTGAAACCCACCCATTTGACTTTAAAAAAAAAAAAAACCACTGTCGATTCCTAGCGAAACGCCCACCACCCCTTTTTTTTCCTCTCAAACTTCGATTAACCCCTTCTAGGGTTCGACCCAATGAAAAGAAAAAAAAAAAAAGGAGAAACAGCAAAGAGAAGAGAGCGAGAGACAGAACCAAGAGAGAGATACGGAAGAAGAAGAACAATCGGACATACCTAATGGTCCAAACTTGCCTTGCAGTTCTCCTTGTCAGCCTTCTCCTCCAAAGTCCAAGCGAGAACAATAGATGAGGCTAATCCAGACATCGCAAAGGCAAAGAGATGGGGTTTGGAGACTCCTCATCAGCCTTCTCCTCCAAAGTCCAAATGAGGACGATAGATGAGACTAATCCAGATATTGGAAGGGAAAGAGATAGGGTTTGGAGACGGGCGCATGAAGGGAAAGAGAAGGGAAAGATTGAAACGTGAGTCGCTTTTAGGTTTGGAGGGTTTTGACTTTTATTTTTATTTTTTGTTTGGGATAAAGAAAAATATAATATATATATATATATATATATACTTAAAAATAATTCAGGGTCGGGCGGGGCGGGCCGGGCCGGGCTCAACCCGAGGCCTAAACCCGATCCCGACCCGACCCTGCCAGGGTCAAGTTATTTCTAAACCCTAACCCGCCCTTCGGGCTGAAAAATCAGGGTCGGGTTAGAGCCGGGCTCAGGGCGGGTTCGGGCCGAGCGGGCTTTATTGACACCCCTAAGTGGATGCGATGTTGAGGGTCGTGACCTTCGAATCGATACCTATTTTGGGATATGTTCATTTTCGGTTTAAACCAGACTGGGTGGGTCGTTTGGGGTTATTTGGGGGCATTTCTATACTTTTTTCGGCTTGATATTTTCTAAAAAGTGTCATTATCTCTTATTAAAAGTGTGGATGCGATGTTGAGAGTCGTGACCTTCGAATAGATACCAATTTCGGCATTTGTTTATTTTCAGTTTAAACCAGATCGGGCAGGTCGTTTGGGGTTATTTAGGGGCATTTCTGTACTTTTTTGGGTTTGGTATTTTCTAAAAAGTGTCCTTATCTCTTATTAGACATGTGGATGCGCTGTTGTGGGTCATGACCTTTGAATCGATACCTATTTTGGCCTATGTTAATTTTTGGTTTAAACCAGACCGGGTGGGTCGTTTGGGGAATTTGGGGGCATTTCTGTACTTTTTTTGGCTTGGGATTTTCTAAAAAGTCTCCTTATCTCATATTAGATGTGTGGATGCGATGTTGAGGGTCGTAACCTTTGAATCGATACCTATTTCGAAATATGGTGATTTTCGATTTAAACTAGACCGGATTGGTCGTTTGGGGTTATGTGGGAGAATTTTTGTACTTTTTTGGGTTTGGTATTTTCTAAAAAGTGTCATTATCTCTAATTAGACATGTGGATATGATGTTGTGGGACGTGACCTTCGAATTGATACCTATTTCGGCTTTTGTTCATTTTTTATTTAAACCAGACCGGGTGGGTCGTTTGGGGTTATTTGGGGGCATTTCTATACTTTTTTTGGGTTGGTAGTTCCTAAAAAGTGTCCTTGTCTCTTATTAGACGTGTGGATGCGATGTTGAGGGTCATGACCTTTGAATCGATACCTATTTTGGCAAATGTTCATTTTTGGTCTAAACCAGATCGGAGGGGTCATTTGGCGTAATTTGGGGGCATTGTTGTACTTTTTTGGGTTTGGTATTTTCTAAAAAGTGTCATTATCTCTTATTAGACGTGTGGATGCGATGTTGAGGGTCGTGACCTTCGAATCGATACCTATTTCGGCATATGTTCATTTTCGATTTAAACCAGACCGGGTAGATCGTTTGGGGTTATTTGGGGGCATTTCTATACTTTTTTGGGTTTGGTATTTTCTAAAAAGTGTCCTTACCTCTTATTAGACATGTGGATGCGATGTTGAGGGTCGTGACCTTCGAATCGATACCGATTTTTGCATATGTTCATTTTTGGTCTAAACCACACCGGATGGGTCATTTGGCGTAATTTGGGGACATTGCTGTACTTTTTTGGGTTGTGTAGTTTCTAAAAAGTGTCGTTATCTCTTATTAGACGTGTGGATGCGATGTTAAGAGTCGTGACCTTTGAATCGATACCTATTTCGGCATATGTTCATTTTTTATTTAAACCATACTGGGTGTGTCGTTTGGGGTGTTTTGGGGCATTTCTGTTCTTTTTTGGGTTTGGTATTTTCTAAAAAGTGTCATTACCTCTTATTAGACATGTGGATGCGATGTTGAGGGTCGTGACCTTCGAATCGATACCGATTTTTGCATATGTTCATTTTTGGTCTAAACCAGACCGGATGGGTCATTTGGCGTAATTTGGGGACATTGCTGTACTTTTTTAGGTTTGGTATTTTCTAAAAAGTGTCATTATATCTTATTAGACGTGTGGATGCGATGTTGAGGGTCGTGACCTTCGAATCGATACCTATTTCGACATTTGTTCATTTTTGGTTTAAACCAGACCGGGTGGGTCGTTTGGCGTATTTGGGGGCATTTTTTGCACTTTTTTTGGCTTGCTATTTTCTAAAAAGTCTCCTTATCTCTTATTAGAAGTGTGGATGCGATGTTGACGGTCGTGACCTTCGAATCGATACCTATTTCGACATATGGTCATTTTCGATTTAAACTAGAACAGATAGGTCGTTTGGGGTTATGTTGGAGAATTTTTGAAATTTTTTGGGTTTGGTAGTTTCTAAAAAGTGTCCTTATCTCTAATTAAACATGTGGATACGATGTTGTGGGTCGTGACCTTCGAATTGATACATATTTCGGCATATGTTCATTTTTGGTTTAAATCAGACTGGATGGGTCGTTTGGAGGTATTTGGGGGCATTTTTGTACTTTTTTGGGTTTGATATTTCCTAAAAAGTGTCCCTTTCTCTTATTAGACGTGTGGATGCGATGTTGAGGGTCGTGACCTTTGAATCGATACCTATTTCGATATATGTTCATTTCGGTTTAATTCTGATCGGGTGGGTCGTTTGGGGTTATTTGGGGTCATTTTTGTACTTTTTTGGGTTTGATATTTTCTAAAAACTGTCATTATCTCTTGTTAGATGTGTGGATGCGATGTTGAGGGTCGTGACCTTCGAATCGATACCTATTTTGATATATGTTCATTTTTTATTTAAACCTGATCGGGTGGGTCGTTTGGGGTTATTTGGGGGCATTTTTGTACTTTTTTGGGTTTGGTATTTTTTAAAAAGTTTCATTATCTCTTATGAGAAGTGTGGTTGTGATGTTGATGGTCGTGACCTTCGAATCGATACCTATTTTGACATATGGTCATTTTCGGTTTAAACCAGACTGGATGGGTCGTTTGGAGTTATTTGGGGGCATTTCTATACATTTATGGGTTGGTTATTTTCTAAAAAGTGTCCTTATCTTTTATTAGACGTGTGGATACGATGTTGAGGGTCGTGACCTTCGAATCAATACCTATTTTGGAATATGTTCATTTTTAGTTTAAACCAGACCGTGGGGTCGTTTGGGGTTATTTGGGGCATTTCTATAATTTTTGGGGTTTGGGATTCTATAAAAAAATGTCCTTATCCCTTTCTAGACGTGTGGATGCGATGTTGAGGGTCATGACCTTCGAATCGATACCTAATTCGGCAAATGTTCATTTTCAATTTAAACCAGACCGGGTGGGTCGTTTGGGGTTATCTGGGGGCATTTCTTTTCTCCTTTGGGCTTGGGATTTTCTCAAAAGTCTCCTTATCTCTTATTAGACGTGTGGATGCGATGTTGAGGGTCATGACCATCGAATCGAAACCTATTTCGACATATGGTCATTTTCGGTTTAAACCAGACCGAATGGGTCGTTTGGGGTTATTTGGGGGCATTTCTGTACTTTTTTGGGTTTAGTATTTTCTAAAAAGCGCCCTTATCTCTTATTCGATGTGTGGATGTTATGTTGTGGGTCGTGACCTTCGAATCGATACCTATTTTGGCATTTGTTCATTTTGGGTTTAAACCAGACTGGGTGGGTCGTTTGGGGTTATTTGGGGGCATTTTTGAACTTTTTTGGGTTTGGTAGTTTCTAACAAGTGTCCTTATCTCTTATTAGACATGTGGATGCGATGTTGAGGGTAGTGACCTTCGAATCGATACCTATTTTGACATATGATCATTTTCTATTTAAACCAGACCAGACAGGTCGTTTGGAGTTATTTGGGGACATTTCTATACTTTTTTGGGTTTGGTATTTTCTAAAAAGTGTCATTATCTCATTTTAGACGTCTGGATGCGATGTTGAGGGTCGTGACCTTCGAATCGATACCTGTTTTGGCATATGTTCATTTTTGGTCTAAACCAGTCTGGATGGGTCATTTCGGGTAATTTGGAGGCATTGCTGTACTTTTTTGGGTTTGGTATTTCTAAAAACTGTCATTATCTCTTAATAGACGTGTGGATGCGATGTTGAGGGTCGTGACCTTCGAATCGATACCTATGTCGGCATTTGTTCATTTTCGGTTTAAACCAAATCGGGTGGGTTGTTTGGGATATTTCGGGGCTTTTTCGTACTTTTTTTGGCTTGGGATTTTCTAAAATGTCTACTTGTCTCCTATTAGACGTGTGGATGCAATGTTGTGGGTCGTGACCTTCGAATCGATACCTATTTCGACATATGGTCATTTTTTATTTAAACCAAATCGGGTGGGTCGTTTGGGGTTATTTGGGGCATATCTGTACTTCTTTGGGTTTGGTATTTTCTAAAAAGTGTCATTATCTCTTATTAGACATGTGGATGCGATGTTGTGGGTCGAGACCTTCGAATCTATACTTATTTTGGCATATGTTCATTTTCGGTTTAACCTGACCGGGTGGGTCGTTTGGGGTTATTTGGGGGCATTTCTGTACGTTTTTGGGTTTGGTATTTTCTAAAAAGTGTCCTTATCTTTTATTAGGCGCATAGATGCGATGTAGATGGTCGTGACCTTCGAATCGATACCTATTTCGGCATATGTTCATTTTTTGTTTAAACCAAATCGGGTGGGTAGTTTGGGGTTTTTTTGGGGGCATTTCTGTACTTTTTTGGGTTTGGTATTTTTTAAAAAGTGTCTTTATCTCTTATTAGACCCGTGGATGCGATGTTGAGGGTCTTAACCTTCGAATCCATACCCATTTCGACATATGTTCTTTTTCGATTTAAACCAGACCGGGTGGGTCCTTTGCGGTTATATTGGGGCATTTTTGTACTCTTTTGGGTTTGTTATTTTCAAAAAAGTGTCATTATCTATTATTAGACGTGTGGATGGGATGTTGAGGGTCGTAACCTTTGAATCCATACCCATTTCGGCATATGTTCATTTTTTATTTAAACCAAACTGGGTGGGTCGTTTGGGGTTATTTGGGGGCATTTCTATACTTTTTTTGGTTGGGATTTTCTAAAAAAATGTCCTTATCTCTAATTAGACGTGTGGATGCGATGTTGAGGGTTGTGGCCTTCGAATCGATACCTATTTTGACATATTTTTATTTTTGGTTTAAACCAGATCGGGTGGGTCGTTTGGGGTTATTTGGGGGCATTTTTGTACTTTTTTGGGTTTGGTATTTTCTAAAAACTGTCCTTACCTCTTATTAGATGTGTGGATGCGATGTTGAGGGTCGTGACCTTCGAATTGATACCGATTTTTGCATATGTTCATTTTTTGTCTAAACCAGACCGGATGGGTCATTTGGCGTAATTTTGGGACATCGATGTACTTTTTTGGGTTTGGTATTTTCTAAAAAGTGTCCTTATCTATTATTAGACGTTCGGCTCCGATGTTGTGGGTCGTGACCTTCGAATCGATACCTATTTCGACATATTTTAATTTTTGGCTTAAACTAGACCGGGTGGGTCGTTTGGGGTAATTTGGGGACATTTTTGTACTTTTCTGGGTTTGGTATTTTCTAAAAGGTGTCATTACCTCTTATTAGACGTGTGGATGCGATGTTGAGGGTCGTGACCTTCGAATCGATACCTATTTCGACATATGGTCATTTTCTGTGTAAACCAGACGAGATGGATCGTTTGGGGTTATTTCGGGCATTTTTGTAAGTTTTTGGGTTTGTCAATTTCTAAAAAGTGTCATTATCTCTTATTGTACGTCTGGATGCGACATTGAGGGTCGTGACCATCGAATCAATGTCTATTTCGACATATGTTCATTTTCGGTTTAAACCAAACCAGGTGGGTCGTTTGGGGTTATTTGGGGCATGTCTGCACTTCTTTCGGTTTGGTATTTTCTAAAAAGTGTCTTTATCACTTATTAGACATGTGGATGCGATGTTGTGGGTCATGACCTTCGAATCTATACCTATTTCGGCATATGTTTATTTTCAGTTAAAATCAGGCCGGGTGGGTCGTTTCGGGTTATTTGGGGGCATTTCTGTACGTTTTTGGGTTTGGTATTTTCTAAAAAGTGTCCATATCTCTTATTAGGCGTGTAGATGCGATGTAGATGGTCGTGACATTCGAATCGATAGCTATTTCGGCAAATGTTCATTTTCTATTTAAACCAAACCAGGTGGGTCATTTGGGTTTTTTGGGGGCATTTCTGTACTTTTTTGGGGTTGGTATTTTTTAAAATGTGTCCTTATCTCTTATTAGACGGGTGGATGCGATGTTGAGGGTCTTAACCTTCGAATGCATACCCATTTCGGCATATGTTCATTTTCGGTTTAAACCAGATCGGGTAGGTTGTTTGGGGTTATTTTGGGGCATTTTTGTACTTTTTTGGGTTTGTTATTTTCTAAAAAGTGTCATTATCTATTATTAGACATGTGGATATGATGTTGAGGGTCGTAACCTTTGACTCCATACCCATTTCGGCATATGTTCCTTTTCGGTTTAAACCAGACCGGGTGGGTCGTTTGGGGTTATTTGGGGGCATTTCTATACTTTTTTTGGTTGGGATTTTCTAAAAAAGTGTCCTTATCTCTAATTAGACGTGTGGATGTGATGTTGAGGGTCGTGACCTTCGGATCGATACCTATTTTGACATATTTTCATTTTTGGTTTAAACCAGACCGGGTCGGTCGTTTGGGGTTATTTGGGGGCATTTTTGTATTTTTATGGGTTTGGTATTTTCTAAAAAGTGTCCTTATCTCTTATTAGACGTGAAGATGCGATGTTGAGGGTCGTGACCTTCGAATCGATACCTATTTCGGCATATGTTCATTTTCAATTTAATCCAGACCGGGCGAGTCGTTTGGGGTTATTTGGGGCATTTCTATAATTTTTGGGGTTTGGGATTCTCTAAAAAATGTCCTTATCTCTTTCTAGACATGTGGATGCGATGTTGAGGGTCGTGACCTTTGAATCGATACCTAATTCGGTAAATGTTCATTTTCGGTTTAAACCCGACCGGGTGGGTCGTTTGGGGTTATCTGGGGGCATTTTTGTTCTTTTTTGGGTTTGGAATTTTCTCAAAAGTTTCCTTATTTCTTATTAGACGTGTGGATGCAATGTTGAGGGTCGTGACCTTCGAATCGATACCTATTTCGACATATGGCCATTTTCGATTTAAACCAGACCGAATGGGTCGTTTGGGGTTATCTGGAGGCATTTTTATACTTTTGTGGGTTTAGTATTTTCTAAAAAGCGTCCTTATCTCTTATTCTACGTGTGGATGCGATGTTGAGGGTCGTGACCTTCGAATCGATACCTATTTCGGCATTTGTTCATTTTGGGTTTAAATCAGACTGGGTGGGTCGTTTTGGGTTATGTGGGGGCATTTTTTAACTTTTTTGGGCTTGGGATTTTCTAAAAAGTCACCTTATCTCTTATTAGACGTGTGGATGCGATGTTGAGGGTCTTGGCCTTCGAATCGATACCTATTTCGACATTTGGTCATTTTCGATTTTAACCAGACCGGATGGGTCATTTGGGGTAATTTGGGGGCATTTCTGTACTTTTTTGAGTTTGGTATTTTCTAAAAAGTGTCCTTATCTCTTATCAGACGTGTGGATGCGATGTTGAGGGTCGTGACCTTTGATTCGATACCTATTTCGGCATATGTTCATTTTCGGTTTAAACCAGACCGGGTGGGTTGTTTGGGGTTTTTTGGCGGCATTTCTATACATTTATGGGTTGGTTATTTTCTAAAAAGTGTCCTTATCTTTTATTAGACGTGTGGATACGATGTTTAGGGTCGTGACCTTCGAATCAATACCTATTTCGGAATATGTTCATTTTTAGTTTAAACCAGACCGTGGGGGTCGTTTGGGGTTATTTGGGGCATTTCTATAATTTTTGGTGTTTGGGATTCTATAAAAAAATGTCCTTATCCCTTTTTAGACGTGTGGATGCGATGTTGAGGGTCGTGACCTTCGAATCGATACCTAATTCGGCAAATGTTCATTTTCAATTTAAACCAGACCGGGTGGGTCGTTTGGGGTTATCTGGGGCATTTCTTTTCTCTTTTGGGCTTGGGATTTTCTCAAAAGTCTCCTTATCTCTTATTAGACGTGTGGATGCGATGTTGAGGGTCGTGACCATCGAACCGAAACCTATTTCGACATATGGTCATTTTCGGTTTAAACCAGACCGAATGGGTCGTTTGGGGTTATTTGGGGGTATTTCTGTACTTTTTTGGGTTTAGTCTTTTCTAAAAAGCGTCCTTATCTCTTATTCGATGTGTGGATGTTATGTTGTGGGTCGTGACCTTCGAATCGATACCTATTTTGGCATTTGTTCATTTTGGGTTTAAACCAGACTGGGTGGGTCGTTTGGGGTTATTTGGGGGCATTTTTGTACTTTTTTGGGTTTGGTAGTTTCTAACAAGTGTCCTTATCTCTTATTAGACGTGTGGATGCGATGTTGAGGGTAGTGACCTTCGAATCGATACCTATTTTGACATATGATCATTTTCTATTTAAACCAGACCGGACAGGTCGTTTGGAGTTATTTGGGGACATTTCTATACTTTTTTGGGTTTGGTATTTTCTAAAAAGTGTCATTATCTCATTTTAGACGTGTGGATGCGATGTTGAGGGTCGTGACCTTCGAATCGATACCTGTTTTGGTATATGTTCATTTTTGGTCTAAACCAACCTGGATGGGTCATTTGGGTAATTTGGAGGCA
>NW_025317835.1:0-26312 GCF_018873765.1 Telopea speciosissima
CAATCCTTCCTTCCCACGAGCTCCAAGGTCCAAGGATAGGTCTTTAGCTGGCTGAGGTGAGGGATGAAGCTTAAGAGTTTCTCCAATGGGGTTGGGGCTTCTCCTTCTCTTCCTCCTTCTTCCTTTCTTCTTCTTCTTCCTCCTTCTTCCTTCTATTTCAGTTCTCCATGTTTTCTCTCCTCTCTTAGGTGTTAGAAATGAGAGAAATGAGGCTAGGGTTTTGTCTAGTTTAGCTAAGGGTCCAAGGGTGTGTTTGGTTTGGGGTTATTCTATGGCTTGAATTGTGTTTAAAACACATTGGATCCCAAGAAGGTCTTAGGTTGTCCATCTTAGGGTTTAATTAGGTTCATTGGGTCACAAATAGTTTAGGTTAGCTTGGGGTTAAGCCCTAGGCTCAGGCCTAAGTGATCCAACAACAAGAATTACGAATCTGAGCTGCTTTAGCCTCTGCGGACGATCCTGCGGATCATGTGTTGCATCGCTCGCAAGTGCATTTTGGACAAGTTCCAACTCCAAATGGAGTGGGGTTTTCTTGAGGGTGTTTATACATGAAAGGGGGTCTTAATAGGTATGAATGGAATACATATAACACACATAAAAGTTTAATAGAGGGGGTTTGATGATTTTCTATCAAATGCATACACCAAACAAGGCATTTTAAGATCGATGCTTACCTAGTCAAAGTCCTCTTCTAGAACTCCAAAGAATTTCCTCATTTCGATGCACACTTCACAGAGGCACCAAATATCGATGTTACAAGACACCGGGCTCTTCCTTCGGTACTCCTCACTTCGAGGGCTAGTGCTTGGAGGATAATTTACGAACTTACGATCAACGAATCTTCCCCACTCATGTTTGAGGAATCTCTCTTCTACCGGCTCTCCCGTTCTTGAATCCATGATCTTATATGTCGGTTTGATCACCAGTTTAAAAAATTACCTGATTAGCCACTATTAGGTTTGTGTTTACAAAACTAACCATTCATTGTTTTAATTAACAAAAATGTATTGTTTTGAGTTTGGATTTACAAAACAATCCAAAACAGTATTCATTGCTCATTTTTATACCATTTTTTACATTTTTGCCCCCACCCATTCTTCTTCTCCTTCTATCTTCTTTGACGAACGCAGTTAGGAAACACAAACAACTCCTTGCAATCCCTTCCACCCAATCCCCTGCAACCCATGTACGCAACTCCCGCCCCACACCTTCTCTTCCTGTAACACACATCGTCGACATCCGAGCCAACCACAATAGATTCAACTAGAAACAGATTGGAACAAAGTGAGATGGAGGTTCAACAACTCCAGATGTAATTCTGCCATCAACATCTATCAATCCAAATAATAAAACCCCACCAAGAATTCCCCTCAAGATCTGAACATTCAAAATAATGATTATTAAAAAAGAAGAAAGGATCATAACAAATCGAACAACAAATAAAATTCCATTGGAGCCCTAGAATTTGGGGCTAATTTCGATGGACACAATTCAACGACAGAAAGATTTCTCTTCTGCTGCAACCCAGAATACTCTAAAATGAGGAAATTGATTAGGATTTCTAATACGAATTGGGACACATAGAATTTCCTCTTATGCTTCCGATGTCGGCAGCGTATCTGAGGAAATTTATGGTCTGCTGCAGTCATTGGTAGGAAGAACAGGGGAGAAGACGAGTAATCGAGGTTCCAGAGAAGGGAGAGAACGAGTATTGGGTTCAGATCTTCGAAGCCTTAGATTACAGTAAAAGTGGTGGGATGGCGCCAACAGAATGGGAGAGTGATGAACTGCAACCTCATCTTTGGCAGTATTATCTCGCCAACATGTTGAATTCCCCGGAGATCGGAGCAAGTCATCCCATGACAGGTTTGACTGGTACAAGTTTCTTCTCCGCCTCTTTGACATCGTTCTCTCGATCATTATTAGAAAAATCTGATAAAAAACCAGTAGGATTTCTTAGTTGACCTAGCCCCCTTTCGACTTTTACCCAATCTGTTAAGGGGAAAAACGGAGAAATAAATTAATGAAGATTGACCCATGCCCAAGCCGTTGATTCCGTTGAGTACAGACTGATTCCAATCGGAATCAATGGAGACTCGGCGCAGATTTCTCTAGTTTTGTGTCCAGATCTGGTTTGTGTTTGTTGGGGTCAGCTGAATCGAGGGGTATGGGTGGGGTTGTGGGAAGGAAGAAGAAGAATGGGATACCTGTAGGCAATACTATTGTCTATAGGATCACGATGGTTCACCATGGTAAACCAATAAATAATATATTGTGAGTTCTCAACCCTTGGGATCTCCAGGGTTGTCCTTAGGGCACCCTAAACTGGCTTGGTCATTCGATTTTTTAATTTTTAGGGTTTCCATGGTCACGTATGGTGCCCTACTAGAACCCTATTAGGGTTTGGTATAACAAACCAATGCCCAGTCCATCTCTTTGATGTCCCATAAAATTAATGGGATCCATGTCATAGAGAAAACACATCTCTATTCCATCCCATGGAAAGAGGGATCCATCCCATATCCGAATGTGCAGCGGAAAACAATCAATTTAGGTTATTTTTCACATCCCATGAATAATCATAAAACTAAATCAACAGGAATTAACATAAATTTGCTAACCTGATGAGCCTCAAGTGTTGCTCCTCCAATAGACAATGGTTCTTCCTCCGATTAGCACTCAAAGTAAACAGATCTGAACCTCCAATGGTGCAGCCAAGGTTCTTCAAGCCAATCCTAGATCCTCTTCAGTTCCTCAGTCACAGATCTGGGTTTCTAAAACTCTAACTCTCAAAAGTCTAGAGAGCTAGAAGAAGGGAAGAGAAGAGATCACAAGAGAGAGAGGAGGAAAACCAAATTCGTCCAAGGGGGGGGGGGGGAGAGGCGGCCAAATTCATCCAAGGCTGCCAAAAACATGGTCTGCCCCCTCTCCTTGGTGTGAATATGTAATAGGATTTCTAAAACCCTACTTGGATCAATCCCAGTGAGAGTCTGACACTCTCTCTCCTTGTTAGCTTTTCTATTTAAACTCAAAGTGCTTCTAATTGGTGAAGAAGCAGAATCTAATAGGGAATGATATAATTAATTAATTATTTTAAGAGTAAATTACACGGACCTCCCCTGTAACTATGCCTAATTCAAGGGACACCCCTGAATTTGAAAAAACTTCACAGACCTCCCCTCTAACTATGCCTTGGTTACACTTGGCCCCAACTTTGTCCGTGAGTTGTTGTTAAGTAATGACGTCGTATAGGAAAAAAATTATAATGACTAAGTTACCCTTATTTAAAAGTAACATTACCCTTTTGTCCTTTCAAATGACTTGCCCCAAATAGCAAAGACTTTTCGATTTTTCACTTCTATTATGCAACTCATATCGAAACTCCTTCAACGAAGAAGATCGACGAAACTTGAAGAGTTGCTGAGCTGCTGTGTTCGTCGCCCCAGTTGGTGAAATAATCCATGAAACATATTATTCATTTTGTATTGAACATGAAAAATTGGGATTGCATCCCAATTTAGCTCTTAGTGTTTGAATAGGAGTCTTTTTGCAAAATCCTTTTCCACGACCTTGGAACATAGGAGCTTCAAATCAAAACTCAAATTTGAGTTTTGTCCCACCGCGAGTACTACTTTCTTCAACTTTATCTACCAATCCTTACTTATCCCATCACTAGCAGATCCATCTATTTGATCTGTATTAAATGGTGTTGCCTCTGGAGAATTGATATGTTTAAAACTGATTGACATTTCCACCGTTCTCATTTTCTAGACAAACACTTGAAAGTGAAAAGGGAATCTCAAATGAAGACCAGGTTCTTTAAAACAGGAGTCTTCACCTCTATCTTTTAGATAGGCTGTCGATTACTGTAGATGAGAGAAAATAGGATTACTATAGATGAGAGAAAATAGGAATGAAAATGAAGAAAATGTGGTTATGTGGTATGGGAGAGAAAATAGGATCAGATCTGAAAATCTAGTCAAATCCTTCGATTCAAAAAATTTTGAAAGTTGAAGTACCTTAGTGGGATGATTATGGTGGGTGAATTGTTGGACAAGTGTGTGTCCATCAAACCCGGTTCGGTCCGGTTCAACCCGGTTCACCTTTGTATTGAACATTTATACATTTTAGTTTAATATTTTCACATGCGATATAAACTTTTTGAGCATTATGTGTCCGTAAGTTATACTTAAAATGATAGTCACGACTAGGGTTTGGGCTGGGCACCCTTATCATATGGTCGTCGCATTGGGTATGCCTAGACATGTGATGTCAGGGTACGAATGCGAGTGCTCACATATTTGATGTGTGCATTGGCGAAGAATCTACTTTATTGATTCCCTCATGTATTACTGCCAGATGTAGGAAGGGATAGACATGTGTCACCGACACCCTGTACCTGAGGGAACCCTGTCACTGCAAAGTGTGATCGCATTCTTTGGTTCATCAATGACTGAGACTCAAGTGAGTCAAAGTCGGTGTTCTGGGAATGCGTGAACACTTTGTGAGTGAAGGAGTTATCCAACACGGTCACCACTGCCCGATTGGGGAACACCATGATAGAGATGCATCGTGCATCGGATCGAATCGAATCAGATGCGCTTTAGAAATGGTTTTGCAAAATTTATTTTACATAAAATGATACATTATTTATAGTTATTTCAAATAAAGTGTTTTATCGAGTTTTGCGGGATCCGATCGGATGCACAGACGCTCTTATATGGACATGTACTATGGATTGGGGTTTGGCAATACATGTGTACATGCCCTAGATTCCATAATGATGGTGTTGATTAGTGGGGGGGTTGTATATGATAAATTGTTATCATATAGGGAGTTATTTGGAATTTGCTAATTTAATTGACTCTTTATTTAATTAATGGATTTGGTGCTAATTGTAATTATCCATTAATAATTAAATAAAGAATCTAATAAATATTTTCCCTATTAGATTCTGCTTCTTCACCTGTGTAGCACTTTGAGTTTAAACAGAACTGCCAGACTGAGAGAGAGAGAGAGTCAGACTCTCACTAGGGCTCTATTAAATCTATCTAGGATTTAATTAAACCCTATTATTATAAATAGGGGACCATAAAACGCAGAAGTGAGCAGCTCTCCATGTTTTTGGAGCAGACACTCTCTCTCCTACGTTTTTGGTTTCTCTCTCTCCCTCTTGTGATCTCTCTTCTTCTTCTTGCTTCTCTCACCTATGTTTGAGAGTTAGGGTTTGTGAAACCCTAGATCTGTGCTAAGGAGTTTGAGGGCATCTGGGATTGGCGTGTAGAACCTTGGTAGCACCATTGGAGGTTCAGACCTGTTTGCTTGGAGCGCTCATTGGAGGAAGAACCACTGTCTATTGGAGGAGCAACACTTGAGGCTCACCAGGTTAGCAGTTCTTTATTAATTCCTTTTGTTCATTGATTATTAATATTTATGGGATGCAAAAGAAACTCGAATCGATTAATTTCCGCTGCGCATTCGAGTATGGGATGGATCCCTCTTGCCATGTGATGGACTAGAGACGAATTTCTCCGTCCCTATTGTGATAATTAATTTTATGGAATACAATAGGGAAGGAGAAACCCTAATAGGGATGCACCAGGGTTCCCATGGGTGACCATGGGAAACCCTAAAATTAAAATGGAGCACCCATGGGACACCATGGGCTAACCCAGGGCGTGCAAAACCCTAAAGATAAATATCTTGGTCTCCCTAGGGAACCATGGTTTGATCCCTGGACTGTTGTTTGGCCAACATGAATCATTGTGATATTTTGGCAGAAAAATTCTGAAACTTTATGAAATGCATGAATCGGAACAGAAAAACACTATTAAACTGTGAGGCAAATGACTGGGAGGAAGAACAGGGGTTGGGGTGGGGCTGGGTTGTAGGGGGAGGAGGTGGGGCGGTGGATTGGGATGAAGAACAGGGGTTGAGGTGGGGTTGTGTTGCAAGGGCGGAGGGGGATCAGGTTTAACATCAGTGAGGTCCGGAGCGAAAGATGGTTCCGAAGCAAATCGGCTTGGCAGATATCAAGTCGATTGATTGTAGTTTTGCTGGTTCATCTTTCCTTGCATGTCCTCCTCCAAGTTCCCTTCCTTTAACTGGCTTTTTTACAAGAAGGTTGTAAAGAGGAATAATGATGTTGCGATGACGGATCTACGATGGACACTATAGCTGGATTATTCGAGATCTCAGTACTCCGTTGATGGTGCTCTCATTCAGCTGTTTTAGGTCGAAGTAAGGAAGAAGAAGAGAAATAAGTGCTTTAGGTTTAAGGGTAGTGGGGTCATTTCATGATTTTAAGTAGTTGTGGTATAAGGGTAGTAGGGTCATTTCATTATTCAACCTAACAGAGCCTAACGTTTTGGGGTTGACTGTAGTTTTTAAACTAACAGAGGTGTCCCTTGAATTAGGCATAGTTACAGGGGAGGTCCATGTAATTTACTCTTATTTTAATTTATGGATAATTACAATTAGCAACATATCCATTAATTAAATAAATAATCAATTATTTTAGCAAATTTCAAATAATTCCCTACATGATAATAAATTATCATGTACAACCCCCCCACTAATCAACACCATCATTATCGAATCTAGAGCATGTACACTTGTACTGCCAAACCCCATTCCATAGTGCATGTCCATATAAGAGTGTCTGTGTATCTGATCGGGTCCTGCAAAACTCGAAAAAACACTTTAATCAAAATAACTATATATAATCTATTATTTTATGTAAAATAAGTTTTGCAAAAACCATTTCCAAAACGGCACTGGATCCAGATTCTGATCCGACCATTAACAGACATTCTCTATCTTGGTGTTCCCCAATCGGGCAGTGGCGACCATGTTGAGTAACTCCTTCACTCACAAAGTGTTTGCGTATTCCCAGAACGCCGGCTTTTGACTCACTTGAGTCTTAGTCATTGATGAACCAAAGAATGCGGTCACACTTTGTAGTGACAGGGCTCCCTCAGGTACAGGGTCTCGGTGACTCATGTCTGTCCCTTCCTACATTTGGCAGTAATACATGAGAAAATCGACAAAGTAGATTCTTTGCCAATACACACATCGAATATGTGGGTACTCGCATTTGTACCCTGACATCACATGTCTAGGCATACCCAATGCGACGATCATATGATAAGGGTGTCCAGCCCAAACCCTAGTCGTGACTACCATTTTAAGTAATACTTATGGACACATAATGCTCAAAAAGTTTGTATCGCATGTGATAATATTAAACCAAAATGTATAAAGATTCTATACAAAGTAAAACCAGATTGAACCGAACCAAACTGGGTTTGATGGACACATAAATCCAACAATGCCTTGGGGCGAGAGGAAGAAGAAAGTCTCAAGGGTAAAACCGTCTAAGAAAAGAGAAAAACACTGTGTTGTCTAGTTTTGTAAATCAAACTTAGTTTTGTTTATTTTTGTTAAACCAAACAATAGGTGGATAGTTTTGTAAAAAGAAACCCAAAAATGTCTAATCTTGTAATTTTTCCTTAAATAATTCACCGGCATAGGGAGCTTCCCAAACTACGCTACAATACACACACAAGTTTAAATTAGTATGGATTTGAGTGCAGGTGTAACAAGACATGCACAATCTGTTATATTTGACCGTCCAAGAAAAGAGAAAAACACTGTGTTGTCTAGCTTTGTAAAACCAAACTTAGTTTTGTTTAATTTTGTTAAACCAAACAATAGGTGGATAGTTTTGTAAAAAGAAACCCAAAAATGTCTAATCTTGTAATTTTCCCTTAAATAATTCGCCGGTATAGGGAGCTTCCCAAACTACGCTACAATACACACACAAGTTTGAATTAGTATGGATTTGAGTGCGGGTAGACTTGCCCAATCTGTTATGTTTGACTGGTTTTTCTCAATTTCTCCCATGACTCTTGAAGGGGTCTGTACACAGTAACAAGACACCACTACTACCATGCATTCATTAGCCAAATAATCAAGATTCAAGTACTTTTTTTTGGTAAACAGATTCAAGTACTTACTACCAAATATTCAGGAGGGGGTTCAGATATCGTTTCTTGCTCCCTTCACACCATAAGCAGGTACATGGAAGGTAGTCAACCATTCTACCACAATTCAAATATCTACGTGGCTCCTCGACTGTTACAATCCATAAGTCATCGGTGTCGGCAATTGCCAGAGTAATGCCTACACACCAAGTTCAAATTAGACCTGGTTTGGGCACGAGTGTACATTTTTAATCTTGAAAGTCAGTCGGAGAGCAACATTCAAGCCCTTAGTGATACTTGTGATATTAGCTTCCAAAAGCTATCATGTATCAAAAAAACCTACAGCCACCAAAATTATGCGTTCTACTAACAAAGAACAATAATTCCACCTTGATCAGTTCAAGATGGAGTAAAAAATTCCTGCACAAACCAAAACAGTAAGGTGTGATACAGGTAATAAAGCATTCCTTAAAAGACAACTATCTGAGTCAAAATGGATAGATACATTACTGGGAATAACATAGGTAGGGGGTAAAGATTTAAGTTTGATAACCATCGAACAACATTTTGGAGATCGAATCCAATGTGGATTAGGTTTAGCTAAACCATGAACCACTTTGTTCCGTAGACACCATATAAAATAGCAAGTAATGATAACTTCAGAAAAGAACCAAGAAAAAGATTGTTTATCCAGCTGCTGAACAGCAAAAATAGAGATGCAAAGTTCTTCCAAAGAAGGAGAGGAGAGAAATTCCGTCCTAAGTCCATCCGAACTCGTAGCCCATGCAGATTTGCTTAACCCATGTGGATCAATCGGTATCCATTTCAAGACAACAACTTTGACCGAGATTCCCACATTTAAGACACGCCAAAAAAAGACTTTAAGTTTAGGGTGTAAACAAAGTTTCCAAAAAAACACCACCAAGCTGATCTCTCACGAGACCCAGAAGAGGATCTAGTAGAATATAAATATTTAGCAGCAAGCTTAGCAGAAAATCTTTCATCTCTAGCTAGCATACACCACCATTTGTCATTTTTAGTAGAAGTTGGAATATTAATGATTGAGTGAACTAAAATGGTAGGTAAATGCGAGATAAGAGAAGGATAATGCCATTGAAAAGTATAATATTTGAAAGAACTAACCAAAGTCCTAGTGTCGCAATCATTAGAAAGATGTGTGATATAGACCTGTGGGATAGATGGAATCCAAGGGTTTGTCCGAAGAATGAATCATTCCCATTACCAATAATTCTAAACACTATAGATTTTAATGTAGGAATTATTTGAGAAATGCCATTCCAAATCCAAGAACCCTATTTCTTAATGACCTTAGGGTCAAAAAGAGAATGAGAATGAAAATACTTAGCCTCGAGGATTCTCACCCAAAGGTCATTATTGTAATTAAGCAATCTCCACCCTAACTTGAGAATGAGAGTCATTTCGGTCATTATTGCAAACACTATCATGATTATAAATCATGATAGTGTTTTGCTAAAAAATAAAAATCCATGAGAGATCTTATATTTTTTTTTTGGTAGAAGAGAGATCTTACAGTTGGATATCATAAAATATTGCCACATCGTCAACAAGCTAGTACTTTGTTTTTAAGCATGCATTCCAATCTTTATTGTCATATTTTTGCCATTTTAATAAGGTTTATAATGTTAAGGGTAAATTATGTGACACCCCCTGAAAATGGAACGATACTCAAGTCACCCCCTCCTTATTTGAAAATATTCATTTATCCCCCCTGTATTAGAGCACTATATTACAACTTAGTCCCTACCATTAGCTTTATGTTGTTAACTTATGAAGTTAGCAAGTTAAATATTTTTAAATCACCAAACTACCCTTGACTAGTGTAGAGTTACTTTTTTACCCTTGGATCTAAAAAACCCAACATTTATGAGGTCTTACTTTTTTTTTTAATTAAAATAAGGAATCAGAGAGGGAATATTCCCTCTCCTTCTTCCCCAAATTGCTAAACTAAGAATGGAGAAAACCCATTTAGGGTTTTAACAACCACCATCGTGGTCTCTTGCAGTGACTGAGTGTTCTCTGTTCCACAGCTTCACACTCTTATTAATGGATTGCTGCTAAATATGTCCATTTTTGAGGGACTAGACTTTTCTTGTCAATCTGCAAAAAATTCCAAGTCTTCAAAGGCAGATCTGCAAAAAGACGTGTCATCAGAGGATAAGAGAAGCCAAAATGACTAGAAAGAAAGAATACCTTTTCCTCTGATCTCATTAGGTTAATCCAGTTGAGAATGCAAATTAATAATAAGTGATTCTATCATGCCCCCATCCCGATGTAAGATATTTTACCACATATAGGGGGTGACTGGGACAACATACATCATCCCAATACCTACTAGGATCACAGATATAGTGTCCCGAGCCATAATCCACCCTGTCATCAATCGTGATAACAGCAAAGAACGTACCAAATGGAATAAATCGTTCCAATCACAGAGTTAACGGAAGCGAAATTAAATCAAATCATATGAAATTATAGAGCATCGGTTCTCTAATGATAACACATAGTACAATTTCCATAAATGTAACCATTTAATCTCTCCTTATAATTAAACATACAGTTTATACATGATTGTGGATGAATACAGAAATTAAATAATAAATAATTGCCACTAGGGCACCATCCTTGGGTGTACATCTACATCCAAGTCACAGCCACTGGCTCCACTTGATTCACATCCAATGGTGCTCGTCAAGAGGTTACCTGCATATCAACTAAAAAGGGGTTGTGCAACGGGGTTAGCTACACTAGCTAGTGAGGGAGCAAAGGGGAATGCACACGCATACACACAAACAGTTTCAATATTAGAATGATGCATGCTAATGTTAGATTCATTTTCCACCTAGCACACAAATTCTATCGATCAAGTGTATGCTACTGTAATAACTCGGGAGACATTGAGGGTCACTTAACTTATCGCCCCAGTGAAACCTCAATTATCACGTGGGAGCCTACGCCTGTAAAAACCATCTGGTCACCCAATGGCAGACCCCGATAGTCATTACTACCCCTGTCCTGGTCTCTCCCACCTCCACAGACCACAGGTGCTCAGACTATCTAACACGTAAACCCCTGTTGGCAAGGGTCGTAGCATAAGGGAACAAGCATCCTAGCCACAGATATACTATATGTAAATCCTATCATCCCGAGAGGTATTCCGAGTGTATCAACATCCCATTCCATCTAGTACCCGGGTACCAGCACAACACGACACATACAGATCAGGATGGCATATAACAGTTTTCATAATTAAATAAATTTGGGGTTCCAGCACCGTATACAATGGTGAGAATAATATCACAATCATAATAGTTCACATTCGAGATAATAATGCAATGCGCACAATGCTTATATTTATATAATAGCATACTTAAGATTGCTAAATATATATATTCAAACCCAACAAAGTCACCCAGAACCCACTCACTGAACTCGAGTGTCACCCGATGTGGTTGATATGAATCTCACCGGTGCACCAGCTATCCATCGAGTTGGATAGCCTAAAAATACAAAAGCAATCATTAAGGCATGTATAGAAGGGTCCATGTTAGGCCCGCAAGGTTAAAATCAAGTTTCAACCAAGACAGCACGAGCGGACTCACAGACGATTACAGCAGGGTGAGTCCGTCCCTGACTCCGTTCAGGCCAAAAGGTAAAAACAGAGAGAGCGGATCCACCAAGGGATCACCTTACTTGGATCCGGTCATGCATCCGTTTGAATTCTGAGACACACCCGAGAGCGAGCGGACCCATGGACGGATGTGTTTCCTTAGTCCGCCCCTATATCCTGTCGATCCCTGAGACATTCCCAAGAGTGAACTGACCCACGGGCGGATGCAACAGACTTGAGTCCGTTCCATCATCCATTCAGGTCAAATCACAGGGATTATACTGGGCGGACTAGCGGATGGTACCACCATTGGTGGATCCGGTCGTGCGTCCGCCGGTAATCTTTTTCGAGATTTCAAAGGGCTTCTTCTCCAGCTTGAAGCTCCTCAGCACTTCAGGGTCATGGAGGGGGTGTCTAAGCCTCCCTAGGGTCACTAGAACCTAGGTTCACCTCTTGAATCCAAGATCCTACAAAGGTTTGGTCTCAAATTGGTCCAAGGGTTGGGTTTCATGGCTTTGGACCAAGGGTTTAGCAGCATTGGCTGCAAGGCAGCTCATGGGAGCCCAAACCAAGTCTAGGTCAGCTCCATTAGAGCTCCCAATTAGGGCCAAGCATCAACTTGAGTCCCAAAGGGAACCCTAGGTTAGCTCAAGCTCAAGGAATTCATCAAAATGAAAATGAGAAAGAGAAGTGCCAGGGGTTTGAGGTCTTACCTTCAATGGAGGCAGCAAGGACAAGGCTAGGTGAGCCTCCTTCCTTCCTTTCCAACCATCCTCTCCATCTCTTCTCCTTCACCTTCTTCTTCTCCCTGTGTCCGGACAGCAAGAGGAGGAGATGTGGGGTAGCTAGCCACCTTGGCATGGCTTCCATCCTCTTCCCTTCCCCTCTCATTCCTCTCCTACTTCCACTTCTTCTTCTTCCTTCCTCCTTCTCCTCCTTCTCTTGTCTCTTCTCCTCCACGGTTTGCTTGGGAGGAGGAGAGATAAGGGAATAACGGATTCTCTTATCCTTTAACTGTAGGAAAGGGCCTTAGGTTATGTTTGGTTAGGTACCCCCAAAACACAATTAACCCCTTAGGTCTTAAATGGGTTTTAATTTGGGTCTTAGGGCATGTTTGGTCCATGTCATAACCCTTTGGTCCATTTAGTTAGTTAGGTCATGTTTGGGTTGGGCTCAAGTCTTTTTAGACCTATTAGCCCTTAGGCCTTGTTTGGTTTAGGATAGGGTGTTAAAACCCATTATTTACTTTAAGATAGGTCTTGTGGGCCCACTTTCATGGCCTACTTAACCAATTAATGGTAAGGGTAAGGGTCCATATGGTCCGAGGGTCTAATTATGGTGTCTGGGATATGAGGATGTGGCTCCCACAAGAAAATACACCAAGAGGGCAAGTAATAGCAAGGGCGGATCCTCGAGCGGATTCAATTCGAGTGAGTCCGCTCGTGACTCCGATGCTGCTGTCAGGACCCAAACTTCAAGGAAAGTTGTGGGGCTTTGACCCACACTTTCAGGACTTCGAGGGGACACTTATAGTAAAATACTAGGTTCAAGGTCATTAATGTTGACCATTGCCACTGTGGCATTACCCTTTGGTAAAGTCTAATTTTCCCCAGGGTATTTGGGTATATTTGGGGTGCTGGTATAACAGATTCGGTTCCCTGATCCTCTCCTCTTGTTCTCCCCCTTTTTGTTTCTTACCCAATTGGAATCTATAATTCTATTTTCTATTCATTTGATGCCCTTAATTTGAGGGTCTGAGAAGACTGATAGGGAGGAAAGGCGTAGAACTTTGGGGAACTGGTCTCTGATTAAGGTTCTCTTTGGCATAGTTTATATTTTTGGTTTTCTAATAACCCTAATCTTAATAAGCTCAGTCATGGTTTTGATCTTGGCTGTGAAGGTGGCAACAGGAAGAAGGAGAAGAAGAGCAGTAGAACAGAGAGTAAAGGATGGAGAGAGAGGGGGAGGGGGTAGTGATGATTGTGCGGGAAAGAGGATGGTTTGAGATGGGGCTGCACGATGGTAACGGTGATGGTGGTGGTGGTTGTAGTGGTGGCGGTGATTGTAGTGGTGGTGGTGCTTTAGGGTATAATTGAAAATATCAAAATTGGTATCTTTCATATAATTTACAAGTTTTTTTTTTTGGTAAAAATATAATTTACAGTTTTGGGTATCTAAAGTGCAGTTTCTACAAACATTGGATACCTCAATTGTCATTTTTTATCTTCTATCAAAAAAAATAAGAAAATTGTCATTGTGTATCTTATTATGTTTGAGGTTAAAATTGTCTTTTCATTTTTTGGTTCTATTTAAGTTAACACCGCTATTATAGAGCAGGATGGATAAGTATTTTCAAATAAAAAGGGATGAGTTGATTATCGTTCCATTTTCAGGGGGTGTTGTGTAATTTACCCTAATGTTCAATGTGATATCACACGAACTACCCTTGATTTTAAACGCACGCTCGCAAAGTGAGGTCAAGGGCTATTACAGCTTTCCTTTGAACAATATCGGTTACGAACGGATATTCTCAAAAAAAATCTGGACTCTACTGTAGAGTTTGAGTTGGGATCTTAGAGGGTGTGGTGTAGATCAGTCATGGCTTTGGTTGGTGCCAATGGTCTTAGCCTTCCAACTACTTACTCTTCTCTATCATACCATTTTCGCCCTAAGTTGCAATTCGGCTTCAATTATAGAGCTTTGAAGACGTCTCTGAGGTTCTTGCCTTCTCTTCGAGCAATGGGTTCGTCTCCTTCTTCTTCTTCTAAAGCCGATGATGTTCAAGGTTCCTTTCTCAGCCTTTCGCCCCCCTTCTCTCTGGTTTATTTTTTTGTAAGGTTATTCCTCTGTTATGTTGGGACAAAAACATTTTTAGACTGGTGGGCTTTCTTTTAATCATATCCCGAATTCCAGATACAGACATAGCCTTTTGCTTCCCCGGACTAAGCAGTGTCAGAATCTGGGAGATGGTCCCCACAAAAGAAGATTATCTGCTTAATCCGGTGGAGGAAAGATTATCTCTAGATTTTCAGAATGGAGGTTAACCGACGAAGAAGAGAAGTTGACAGTTGTGCTGATGTGACCGAACAAAGGAGAAGGATGTTCTCCATCTCTTGATTTTTGTTTTTCCTTCTTTTTTTCACTTTTTTACTAGAATAAAGGGCTTGGAGTTTCGTCTCTGGGTGGTTCTTTCTTTCTTTTCATCCCCCTACCTTTCAGGATCAAGTAATTATTTGAGATTGTGCGTCACAGATTTAATTTTAACGCATTTTCTTATTATAATTTTTCCTCTTTGAAAGTCAGGTTTGCTCGTTTACCTTGTGTTTCTGTGCAATACTTGAGTTGGATTTATTCAGGATTTTGTTTTAAAAATTAGTGATGAAAAAGTTTTGGTATTGCAGGCTTTTTTTTACTTTATTTTATTGCAATATATCTTTTCTTTGACATTTGCACCTGTTCTTTGCTGTTGTAATTACTGGTATTCTATTTCCTTGTAGAGAATTTCCACATTTGAGACCAACCCATTGACTGTTATTGTTTTTGTTTTCAAATTCTGTTTTGCAATTTGGAACTGGAAATTTTGATGTTCATCTCCACAAAAGTGAACGCTGTACACGTTGATGATTGAATTTGGAAAACGTTAGGAATAGAAATTTCTGTGCTGTACTTTATTTGCATCAATCCATGATCAATATAGTCAAAGTCTTGCAACCTCTAGGAATGACAAATACCTGTAAGTTAAGTTTGAGGGGTTAACTTGCCCCCCCCCCATCCTCCCCCCCCACAACACACACACCCAATAAGTCTCTCTTTCTCTCTCTCTCTCTCTCTCTCTCTCTCTCTCTCTCCTTGTCGTTTCTGTTCCCCACTATCAGAAAATCCTAAACATCAAAGATCACAATTAGTTGCCATCATTAGGAATGGAGGATAGCAAGGACCATAGGAAATATCCTGAATCAGACCTTGTTGCTCAGTTTTGGAAATATGTCAAATTCAGTGGATAGAAGGTGCCTTTGAAATGTTATCTGGCTGTTTGAAGTACCGACCAATAGCAATTTTTGTAGAAATGGAGTATGTTGTTTTTGAAGGTATCAGAGTCCGTCTCAATTCCTTATATTTCACCCTTTGGAGCTAGAAGCAAAATTTTCTTGGGATCATACTGTCTTCTTTTGTTGTTGATCATGGAAGCAAAAGGCTGGTAGATTTTCACGATGTCTTGGTTCCTGAGATGATATGTGAATGTATAAACAAGTTGGTTTTATGAGTTGGCTCTGCCATTATTGTATTGGGTTCAGTATTTTCGGTAGTGCCTTGTGAGGAGAAAATATTGCTTCTTATCCTACAAATAAGGGACCAACCTCCTCAATTATGACTGTATTTCTTTCGGATACATAAGCAAGCTGAGATGGGTAATGTTGATGGAGAGTTGGAAATGGGTAAGAACCAGATAGAGCTTCCACCCCTTCTCCTTCCAGTTAAAATTAGAATTTTCTGACATGTTGTGGCACCCATAATGAAATATTCAAATCATGTTTTAGGACTCAGGATCGAGCCTGACTGTACAGGCCGAGTTGTATCGTGAGCAGCCTGTCCCAATCCAAGTTAACTTGGTTACCCCCCTCCACAACATGATTTTAACAGGTCTGTAGGACCCCTGTGGTGTCCAAACTCAGATGAGTTGACTTAGGATCAAATTGAGATCAGCATCCTCTAGTTTCATCCCTAATTTCTAGATCCGAAATATAGTGTAGGTCACAATGCACTTAGTGTCAGTGGATGATCCTGATCCCTGACTCCAAGCTCTAAATTCTAGATTCAAATAATATAGTATTGTAGATTACAATGCACTTAGTTTCGTTTTGGTACTAACCTTTTCCATTTGGTATGAAAAGTGATTGCTAGGTCACCAGTCTTCAAATATATTAGTTATGTGAATGAAAGTTTACATTAAATGACATTTATTTGAAGTTTAAGGTAGTTCGTCCTCAATAAAAAGAGGGGAGAAAATTGACATTGGTTTTGAATCTTCTGTTGAACAGCAAGGGAACATGAGAGTTTGCAGGATATACTAGTGTAGAATTTTACTTTCACAATTATGATATGTTTTATTAATGTTCTGTAAGTAGCTTGACATATGATGGAGGGATACTTTTTCCTCTTTGACATGCTACACAATTACTCGGATTCTAGAGTAATACAGTTATTTTTCACTGCTTCTGTTAAAGAAAAAAAAACTTCTATAATGAGTAATATCTCTATGATTTATTTTGCTTCTATACAAATCAAGCATCTTCCTAGAAGATGGATCACCAATTGTTGCAGAAACATAGCTATTGATCAGCAACCGTTTTACTACCACGAAAGTAGAACGTTGGAATTAGTTGGATGATTCTTCCACATCAGCGGTCTCTTAAGGGTTTTAGCATTATTCTATTCTGCTCCTTTAATTCTTATTTTTCATCTTGAAACTTAGATCCTTAAGAAGGGAAGGGTTGCCTTCTTTGTAGATATAATTTCCTACAAGTCCATTTCTTTGAACTCATAGGTAATTCTTTTGGGGGGAACATCATGGGTGACAGTAGGTAAAGCTCCAAAATACCATCCATTACTAGTATGATTGCACCTACTTCTTTGACTGCATCTAATTGGATGCTGATTAAACTAATGCAAGCCTTTCTTTTTTTCTTTTTTTCGCTATAAGGTCAGCATTGAATATATTAAGAAGAAAGTAAAAGTTCAGGTTTAACGTCCAGGCATACCCGAATGGGATACAAAACTCTGGAAATCCCCACCTCCACCTTCGGCATGGCCATCAATAGAGAGAAGGGAAGACCAGGATCAGATTGGGGATCCACCTTTGGCATGGCCATCAGCAGAATACCCAACCCAATCATAAATGACATACAGATATCCAATATCCTGTACAAAAAATCTCCAAACAAAAAGAGAACCCCTACCTGTGGCATTGCCATCAATAGGGAACTCATCTTAAAAGAAGATATATCCAGAAAGAAAATAAGAAACTACCTGGAGAACCGGTATCTTGGGCAACCCATGATATCGTTGTTCACCTCTTCCAAAACATGAGGGAGGGTGCAATCTGAATTTGAAAGACCTGATCTTGCTGCTTCCTTTGCCAAAAAATCTGCTATAGGATTTGCTTCTCTAAAACAGTGAGTGATCTTCCATGTTGTGTTTGAAAGATAAATCTGCAAAGAGGACCATTGTTGCCACACAAACCATGGAAGAATCTTTTTTTGGGAAAGTATAACTATTGATACCGAGTCGCATTCAATCAACAAGTTGGAGAATCCCGACTCTTTTGCTTTTAGAATTCCAAGGAGCAAGGCCTGAAACTCCGCTTCAAAATTTGTTCTAATTCCTATATAAGAGTAAAAGGAACTTAAAACATTTCCCAGATGATCCCTAAAAATGTCACCCACCCCAGCCCTTCCTGGATTACCAAGTGAACATCCCTCAATATTTAATTTACTCAACCAGGATGCGGCTTACTCCACATAACTTCAATTATCTTCACTGAAGGTCTAGGACCAACTTGAATTCCCAGGTTTCTTGAGCAGGTAAGATCAACAATCGATGCTACAGATCCCTTTAGATGAGGGCTTATATCTTTTTAGTCTCTCAAAATCGTCTTTAGGATCAGGTTGGGGGATCTTTTGCAACCTTCAAATCCCCGTGCATTTCTCTCAGACCAAACATTATAGAGTATAATTATAAGGCCTGCATTCTAAGCTCCTGAAAGAGATAAAATTGTAGTTTTTCTATGCCACTCTAAAGGGGAAGCATGTTCACTCCAGTTGAAACCGAAAAATCTCACAAACCATTGCCAAATAGACTTAGCAAGCCCACATTCGAGAAAGAAATGATATGCTGATTCACTATTATAGCTACATAATTCACACCTGGAGGGTAGCTGAATTCCCAAAGCCGAAAGCCGGTCGTCCGTAGGAGTTTTTCCATGGAAGAATCTCCATCCAAAGATTGAATAACTTGAAAGGATGCCAGATTTCCAAGTGATTGAATACCAAGCTACTTTTGGATTTCTTCTTTTAATTTCCTCACGAGCTTAACCTTTTTTCCACTTTTTACCGAAAAAGTAAAACTGAAAAAACAAAGCCTTTTAAGTCTGAAGAGAGTTAGGCACTCCAAATTGTCTAATAACTCATGCCCAAGTTGCATTTGTATGAGCAGATTCCCCAGTCTTATGCCATGTATTACTTAGGAGCCTCTCTCTCTCATGAGTACCATTGGATCGGCTGAACAAATGTGACTAGCTTTGGAAGCATGGCCTAAGAATTACAGGCCATCCAAATCTGGTCGATTATAGCTAGTAGTAGGTGGGTTTGTTTTTATGATGTGGCCTTACATCAATCTTCAGACCATCCCAACCCTACCAAAGAAAATCCTAATGTGGTGCTAGACAGTGTTCATGCCCCAAATTCTAAGCCTAGTTCTACTAAGGCTCCAGTCCCCAATGAATCCACTTCAAAAAATGTTACTGCTCTGCCGGATTCAGTCCCTGATGATCAAGTCACTCATCCTCCTGCTTCTGAGGTTATCCCTTTGCCTTCTAATCTCATGCGTTTATTGATAGAGATGGAGGGGAGACATACGATTTTTTGGCCTATGCTGGCTTCAGGTAGTAGGGAATCGATTATAGAGGCCCTTTTTCCCTATGGGTATAAATGATTGTTATGAATACCAATGAGACCCACCCTTGCTACCAAACGAATTATATCCCTCCCAAAACAACGGATTATAAGGCGTCTTACTACCAAAATAAATCTCAGGGGTCTTTTGCTATTTTCTCTTTTAAACACGTTAAAAGCAACTTTTAAAGATGTGGGGCCCAGTTTGGTTGTGGGTTCAGTTTAGGCTAGTATTTTATTATCTAGAATGTCTTATTTAGGTTGTTAAATGTATTACTTGTTAGGAAGTTGAAGTCAAGAGGGATTCTAGTTTCTGTTTTTATTTAAAGAGTTGTAACCCCCACCCCCCAATCGATAGTGAATGGAATAAAAGTTTTAATTTTTTGGAAAATCGGGTTGTGAGTTCCTTCACTCTTCCCATTTCTCCCCTGTTGACTCTGTTTGTTCTCTCCCTCTCTGTTCTGCACCCCTGGCCATCTCTTTTTCTCCTCTTTCTTCTCTTCTTTCAATGCTCTCTTCTTCTCCTCTCTATCTCATACTTTGTCTCCTGCTTCTTTCCTTTTTTCTCTATGTTATTTTCTCTTTTTTTTTCACCTTCACAAGGCACTGCAGTTGCAGGATTTCGGCCAGCTTCTTCTCTGGAAACAGTCTTGAAAAACAGGTCAATTTAAATTGAGTACTTTATTGTCTTATTTGTACTCTATTTTATTCGTATAACTTTGTGAGTATATAAATCTGTATACTCTGTTGTTAGTCTTTTATATATGCTTTATCTGATTTCAGATCTGTCAGTCAGTTTCAGATTCTCATTCTGTTTATATTCAGAATTATTTTTCTGTCATTTCGCCTACTCTGATTTCCTTTATTATTGTGTGCCTGATTTCTGAATCTGTTCCCTGATATAACCTGTTAAGTCCCTGTGTATCATTATGTGCCGTGATCTAACACTAGCTCCTAAGTCTGAGACCTACTTAGAGATCCCCAAGTTCCTCAACCATACATTTTATACCTGGGCCTATCAGCAGCCTCTTCAAGCCTGGATTCTGATTTGAAGAATTAGGGTTTCATAGTCTGTTATTTGGTATCAGAGTCTAGGTTCAGACCTGCTATTCTGTTTCTTTTACTCCTCTCCTTCATCTCTTTCTTCTTTGAGTTTTGATATTCTGATATCCTATTTTGTCCAGAATTTAATCATACCTCAAAACACTGTTCACAGGGTACTTTTCATAGTCCCAAAATAGTAGCCCTTATATAGCCAAAGTAGCTAACAATGAGGTAATCCAGCAGTTTAATTCTTTTAAGGATTATAATAGGGAGTCTGTCCTGGAAAATCTGACCCATCTCACTAATTGAGTTGCAGCTCTAGAAAACACTACAAGCATTCTTCAGACCATTTTTTTTTTAAAAAAATGGGTAAAACAAGGAATATTGTTCCAAGAGATTCCCCCCCGAGGGTTATAGAGGAATCTAACTCAAGACTTCTACTTTATTAGGCAAGTCCCTTGCTGCCCTAGCTATGCCCCTTGAGGGTACTTCACACCAGTGTTGATAACCTTAATGCGACTATTGCTTTTATTCAGTTAATGATGGTATCTCTACAAGCTACCATTAACAGAATTGCATCTCCTGACAAGGAAAGAGTCCAATTCAGCTTGGAGACTACCAATTCCATCCCATAGACAACTACTTGATAGCTCCCATTATTCCACATCCTAATCAGTTTGAAATGAATTCCTTAGAAGAGAGTGTAGAACTTGAACGAGAGGATCACTCGCACATTATTTGACCACCACCACCACCACCATCCTATGGAATTGGTCTACCTTTTGATGGTGGTCCTCCTTATAGAGCCGAGAGAGGAGCCAAGTTGGGTGTTCATGACTTTTATGCAGATAACAGTTTTTTAACCATTCCTTGACTAAACTCGTAGCTTGGAGATATATTTTTGATAGTATGGCCAGGGTGAGGTAGGGATGTTATTATTTAGCGAAGCCAAGGTGAAGGGAATGGCTCGAGTTTGGCGGGTAAAATATTAACAACAGAATCGGAATCAAGGCGATGAAAGAGTCTGTGAACAGAATATTTTAACCTATGGACTACAAGCAGCAAAGAAACATTCAGTTCACACAATTGAAGCAATACAGTATGTCTGTGAAAGAATACTTGGCTGAATTCTATTACTTGGCCACATGGTTCGAGAACTCGATTCGACTCGGCGAGATCTCGGATTTTTTGAGAAACTGAGTCGAGTTCCAATACGATATTAAAAAGTACACTATCTCGGTGAGATCTCGGATCTCGGGTCGAGATCTTGGGTCGACCCAGAACTCGACCCATCTACCTCTTGTTTTACTTACCTAACTCGACAGATATCGATATATCTTGGTCTAATTCTGTCCAAAGCTCCCAACACTTCTCTCTTCTTCCCTATTTGAAGCTCCTTCTTCATGTTACTTGTGGATTTCAAGACTTGACCTTCGGGAGAGGTGATTCAGCTGCACATTTGAAGGATTCAACTACACATCTTCAAGATTCATCACGAATTTGAAGGATTTTTCAAAGGTAAACTATTTTTCCCCAAGTCTATTTTTTTCAACACATGAGTTTGACAATCAAAGCACCGGGTTTGGTGTTAGGCCCATATTCCCAGTCCCAAACCAGCCATACATTCCTCAATATGACAGTAGCAGTGGATCTCATGCTTCATGACAACTGCCTCTTCCATACCCTAGGATAAATGACTTGGCATATATTGATGACAACACTTATATGAGTGTTGTGGCAAACTATGTGCAAAACTACAGCAATACTATGACATGGGAATTATTTGTGGATCGTGTTGGGACTGAATACATTAACATATCACATTTTATGTAACATTTGTTTAAAGATTGATGTATTGTACACTTAAGTTTTTAACATTTCTAATGCTTATTTAAGTTGTTTTACATTAATTGAATGTTTTGATTGCTTTCTATTACTAAATTATGTGTAGAGTAGGATATTTTAGTACTTCGTCGTCTACTAACCTATGGTCCGAAGTGAAACTCATATTTGGACTTTGTTTTTGCAAAATCTCATAGTGCCATTGTGTTTAAATGGCCTAAAATAGGTTGAATACCAAGTTTCAGACCCAAACTAGGTCTAAAACCCACCAAGTTGAGGCTTCGAGTCAAAAAAAAAAATGCACCAACTTGGCAAGATCTCGACTCGACTCGGTTTTTCCAAGGGTCGAGTTGGTACCGAGTTCCGAGTTTTAGTACCTTGCTTGGCCACAATGTTTGACTTTGAGTGGGATGGAGATGTGTTTTAGTAGCTTAGTTACGAAATGGTTGCACCTTCAAATTAGTGCAGGAGTTGCTTATTGTAGGCTTCCGATGATGGATGGCGCAGTACAAGTGGCTTATCAACTAGAAGAGAGTTTGAAGAAGTTCTAAAATCGAAGGAACTTCACAAACACTTTCTTTAAGGCCTGATTTGGTATGATTTCTATTTGAATTTCATAGGGTGATTTCTATTTTTGAAATCATTTGGTTTAGTTTTTGCACCTTATTTTAGTGAAATAGAAAATCAAATGGAATAGAAATTCTGAAATAGCTGAGGAGCTGTTTCAATTTACTATTGCTCTTTAATGAGCACATGGCTAATTTGATGGGTAAAGCAGTAATTTCATGTTAAAAATAAAACACCACCTCCATCTTCTTCTCCTGATGGTCTCACCACCACCACCGCTACCGCCACCATCGCAACGGCATCACCATGCCACCACCAACCCTTCCTAGCACCGCCCCTGCCACCACCACCCTCTCCCAAAGAAATTTAGAGAATTTATTCTCAGAAATTGAACTACCAAATGGATTTTTTATACTTGAAATATTTCGGATTGATGCAACCAAAACATTTCAATTTCTTGACCAAAAATCTATTTGTCGACTATTTCAGAAATCAATCTGAAATTGAAATAGAAACCATACCAATCTGGTATAAAGCTGATTGCACAAGTCAACCCTCGTCTCACTTGGTAATGGGGTTTAAATCCACCTTACTCAAGTTTCAAAAAACCAACCGCGCAAACCAGAATCCTTGATAAGGAAATATACCAGATTCAAAGGAAATTCAATTAAACAGAATCAAGGACTTGATGTGAATAAAAATTTGAACAAATACTAATCAGATATATGAGAATAACAAACCAAAATTTCAGACCAATTTGAAGGTCAGATTTTAAGATCTGGTAGAGTTCCAGTTTAGCAAGTAATCTCAAAACAGAAATAACAGTTGCAGTATTTGAGAAACTTAATAACAGCTGATATAGTCTAAAATCTGATCTACTCTAAAATCTGATGGAAGGCAATTATAACAGAGATAAACAAGAGATTAATAACCCAGATTAAACTAAAGGACAGATTCTGAGCTTTGATTAAATCCTACCTGAAAAATGATTACTTTAACAGAACCGTAGGACCACATTTCAGGGATTCTCATAAAAACCAGTGACCAATGGTCAAATTTGATCTAAAAACAGATCGAATGAACTATTAACAGAGAGGAATACTCTAGTAAAATATTAACAAAATCTGTCCAATTACTAGATATTAAAGAATTATAATTGAACAAGGAAAGTTCAACTTGGACAGAGTCCAGCACCAATACTTTGTGATCTTAATACAGATTTCAGAAGATGAAATACTAATGATATTGATCAGTAAATACCCAGCAGGAACTACAAAATATATCTCTGAAACCAGACTTGATTTGAAACAAAACTGATATAAATAACTGACCTGTGAACGGAGGAAGAAGATGGAATAAGAAAGGATATATACTATGGAATCACCACCATAAAACTAGGTTGGAATCACAACTAACCCTGTTATTGAATCAGCACAGCAACTTGAATATGAATCACCACAGAATTCGATGGGGGCAACAAGCCATTAAAAAAAACAGAACAGTGGGCTCTTTGTGCTTTACAAGTTCTTAAATAGACTACTAGTAGACCTGAATCATTTAGGCCTTAGGAAAACCTTTCAGCCAATAGGAAACGAGTAGTAACAACTTAAAAATCAAAGCAAAACAGCAATACGATTTCGGCCAGCATCTCCTCTTGCTTCTTTTACTTCGAACCTCTCATCTTCCCCTATCTTTATCATACTTTCTCTCTTACTTCTCTCCCTATTTCTCTACCTTTTTAACAAAATCTGTCGAATTACTAGGTATTAAAAAATTCTAAATGAACAAGGAAAGTTCAACTTTGACAGAGTCCAGCACCAATACTGTGCTGATCTTAAAACAGATTTCAGAAGATGAAATAATAATGATATTGATCAGTAAGTTCCCAACAGGAACTACAAAATATATCTTTGAAACCAGACTTGATTTGAAACAAAACTGTTATAAATAACTGACCTGTGAACTGAAGAAGAAGATGGAATAAGAAAGGATATGTACTATGGAATCACCACTAACCCTGTTATTGAATCAGCACAGCAACTTGAATCTGAATCACCACAGAATTCGATGGGGGCAACAAGCCATTAAAAAAAAAAGAACAGTGGGCTCTTTGAGCCTTACAAGTTCTTAAATAGACTACTAGTAGACCTGAATCATATAGGCCTTAGGAAAACCTTTCAGCCAATAGGAAACAAGTAGTAACAACTTAAAAAACAAAGCAAAACAGCAATAGGATTTCAGCCATCTCCTCCTCTTTCTTCTTTTATTTCGATGCTCTCATCTTCCCCTATCTTTATCATACTTTCTCTCCTACTTCTCTCCCTATTTATCTACCTTTTATTTCTTTTCTTTCACCTTTGCAAGGAACGGCAGTTGCAGGATTTCCTCCAGCATATTCTCTGGAAACAATCTTGAAAAGCAGGTCAGTTTAAGTAAAATAGTTCTTTCAGTACCTTATTGTCTTATTTCTATTCTACTCTGTTAATATATCTTTCTGAATATATAAATCTGCATACTCTGTTGTCGGTCCTTTATATAAGCTTTATCTGATTTCAGATCTGTCAATCAGTTTCAGAATCTCGTTCTGCTTTTTATTCAGGATTGTTTACCTGTCATTTCTCCTATTTTGATCTCCTTCATTATTGTGTGCCTTATTTCTGAATCTGTTCTCTGATATAACCTGTTAAGTCCCTGCATATCATTGCTTGTATTGATCTAACATTGCCAAGTCTGAGACCTACTTAGACAGCCCCAAGTTCCTCAATCATACATTTTTTGTATGTGGGACTGTCAGCAGCCTAATTAACCCTAGTTTCTGATTTGGGGAATCAGGGTTTCAAGGTCTCCCCACCTGCATCTGTGCATGTGTGTGTGTGTGTGCTTGGGTGTGGCTGGATGGGTTGCAGTTTTTTTGTGTTTGTTAAAAGAGAAGGATCTTCTTATACTTATTATGAGGAGCTTCCCTGTCTCTCTGTTTTCTGTCCTCCAGTCAGGTGATGGGGGAAAGGTTGTACTTGTCTTAGGTTTGTGTTAGCTAGAGATAGATTATTTGACTATAAGAATTTGATTTGGTAAAGGAGTGATTCTCATTTCAACCTTTCATGCTGATAGTGTGGAGTTCTTGTTGAAAAATGTTCTATAACTGTTCTTTCTGTAAAGTATGGTCCTTTTATAGACCTTATTTTTAATATGATTAGGATAGGATGTAGGACCCCTTGAACCAAACCTGACAGGTGAGATGCTTAATTTATTGGTGAGCTCATTTGCTATCTTAAATCACATGCTCTTAAACTCCTATTAATGTTCTAGTTCTAGCAAGTGATGTTCTCCTTGTTACGCAGAAGGAGATAAAATGGATTCTGTATTGATAAGTGAAGAAGAGTGGAAGAAGCGTCTTACAAAAGAACAATTTTACATCACTCGACACAAGGGAACTGAACGAGCTTTCACTGGGTATGATTTGTACTGCCTGAAGCAGTCTATTTTTTTGCCATCTTTATCATTAAATTTTGGTTTTACTTTCCAAGAAAGATTTAACTATTGTACATAGTTTAC
>NW_025317836.1:0-26306 GCF_018873765.1 Telopea speciosissima
AAAAGGTGGTTCTCTAGGATCTTGAAGGTAAAGCATGGTGAAGGGCCGACAAAATATTTGGGTCTGTCGACCGACTTTGGGGTGTCCAAAAAGGAAGTCTTTAATGATATTAAGGAGAAGACCTTGAGTAAACTGCAAGGGTGGAAGGAGAAGCTTTTCTCTGATGCAGGAAAGGAGGTTTTATTGAAGGCTGCGGTTGTTCCTATGGCAAATTATGCCAGCTCTCATTTCAAGCTTCCGGCTTCTTTCCATGACTCGATCAGAAAGGCCTCCTCTAGCTTTTTTTGGGGAGGTGAGGAGGAGACTCAGAAGATTCACTGGATGTCTTGGCAGTGCCTGTGTAGGCCAAAGTCTAGAAGAGGGTTGGGTCTCAAGGATTCAAAAATTCAGAATAGAGCTTTGCTAGCAAAAGTTGCTTGGCGGTTATGGACGTCCCCGGATGCGAAATGGGCAAGATTTCTTAAGTCTATTTATTACCCTCACTGTGATTTCTTGCAAGCGTAGGTTGGTAGTCGCCCCTCTTAGGGCTGGAGGAGTATTCTTGTGGGTCGTGATGTGCTTTTGGAGGGTTTAGTGTGGAAGATTGGAAATGGGTCGAAGATTGATATTTGGGAAGACAAATGGATCCCAGCCCTCCCAAATTTCAAACTACAGTCCTCTAAACCAAATGATTGCACCCTTTCTATTGTTGGAGATCTTATTGATCCGGTTTCTCGCAAGTTGAGGTTGAGTTTACTCAATTCGGTTTTCCAACCGGCTGAAGTAGAGGCCATTTCTCAGATTCCCCTCTCCTTGTTTGCTGGAGAGGATAAGCAATGCTGGGCAGCTTCAAAGAATGGTTATTTTTCAGTGAAATCGGCCTATCGCATGCTGGCGAGGAAGGAGGAGGAAGCTAGTTGGGCCAAGGCCTCTTCTTCTAGATCTCGAATATGGGAGCATATTGATGATTCAGTGTGGAACAGGATCTGGGCTATCCAAACTTTGCCGAAGGTTAGGAGTTTCCTCTGGAGAGCGGCTAATGAAGCTTTGGCCATAGGTAGCGGTCCTCAAGCTAGACAAGTACGTGTTGATCCGAGCTGTGGGAGGTGGGGTGCTCCTAGTGAATCAGGTGATCATATCCTGTTAGACTGTCCTTTTGCCCGATGTGTGTGGTTTGGTTCTTCTCTTCAGTTCTCCCCTCCCAGTGTTGATCCGAGGCTGGCTAGTTGGTTAAAAGGGTGGGAAGTCTAGTTTCGACAGGATAAGAGGGTGGCTCGCAAATCCCTCTCCAAGGCATCTTTTATTTGTTGGTATTTGTGGCGAGCCCGTAATGACTTAACTTTTAGTGGGAAGGAGTGGATTCCTATGGAGGTTATACAGGTAGCGAATAAGGCATTTTTGGAGTTCTCCTCTGCTAATCCGGTTCTTGGTACCATCCCTTCTGTTGCTTCTTTCGACTGCTCTCACCTTAGCAAATGGGTCCCCCCTCCTGTCGGAGTCATTAAGGTTAACAACGATGCTACTTTGCCTACTGATAAGACTAAGGGAGGGGTAGGCGTGATTTTCAGAGACCATTCTGGTTCCCCTTGCTTGGCTCGCTCCATTCCTTCTCGTTTTGGTTGTATTATTTAGAGTGAAATTCTAGCTATCAGTTGTGCCTTGACTTCAGCTTTGGAGTTGGGAATTGATAATATCTTGGTCGAAACTGATAGCCTGGATGCGTTTCTCATGGTTGAAGGGAAGAAGACCCCTTCGTGGGAGGTGGAAGACTTAGTTGCTGATGTGGAACGGCTGGTCCCATCCTTCTCCTCTGTAGTTTTTTCTTGTGTTCCTAGGGCTATGAATATGGTTGCAGATGCCCTAGCTAGGAAGGCCCTGTCTCTTGTGTGTGTGACGGATTGGCCATATTCCATTCGGTGGCTTCATGAGCTTTGAGCAAATAAAGTCACTAGTTCTACCCATTCTCCTTCTCAGTAAACTTCCTCCTTACCAAAAAAAAAAAAAAAGAACTGTTTAGTATACGTACTGGCCTGGATATTGCAAATAGTATGGGGTTGCAGATTAAAGAAGTGTGGTGTTCCAATCAGCAGATCACTGATGTTCTTCCATCTCCAACCAATTCTCCTTGGCCTTGGCACCTTATAAACGACATAATCTATATTGCTGATATATCTCAAGATATATGTTTTGACAAACAAGGAGATTCTTTTTGTATACCCTTAGCTACCAATCTAGCTAGGTATGCTCAGTCTAAAAACATTGTTTATTATTCAGTTCCGAAGTAATATATTTTGTTTGTTTCCTATAAAAAAGAAAGCATAACATGTCCATTTTGTCTTGAATTTTATATATAAGGGGAAAGTGAAAATAAAAAAAATAAAGGAAGAGCTTGGGGTGGGGGGGCACGATGGAGAAAGGAAAGTGAGATGATTTTTCTTAATATTTCTTTGTTTCATTGAATTTTAAAATTGGGAAAAGCATTACTTCACCATGTGGTGAAATTGTAGGTGCATCAGTGGCCATTAATGTTTGTCCCCTATTTACAAATGATCGAAATAACCCATCAACTACTATGCGATATCTTCTAATCAACACCGATCGAACGCCTCAATCAAGAGAGGGCTGAAGAAAGACTCAGACCTTTAAAAGTTGTCACTTATCACAAAGTGTATCAAAAAAATTAATTTTTTTTTGTTAAGAGGGAATTTATTGAATAGGATAATCATGTGTACATCCTAAAGCTTCAAACATACAAAGTCTTGAGAGCCAAGAAATGGAATGTGGCCATTCTATCCTACAAATGATGGACAATGCTTCCTGGCCAAGGCATTTGCTACATAAGTCGTAGCCCTTGGAATACACAAAAAAGAAATGGATTGAAAGGGTGATAGAAGAGATCTAATAACCTGTAGTACAGCTATAACCTCCAATGGTGGGAGTTTTGAGGGATCATTGATCAGTTCAATGACCTCCTTGTTATCCGTTTCGACTTCAGCGAGTGAAGTCGGATTCCAATGTCTGATAGATTACACTTATAATTGCAAGACATTCCCCTTGGATTGGAGAATCAAAATGATATGGCATTGATATAGCTTGCGCAAGGCGTCCCTCATAGTCTCTAAAAACAAAAGCCAATCCTCCCTTCGCATGGCCCTGTGGAATAGCAACACCACAACTAGCTTTCATAACACTAAAACGAGGTGTCTTCCAATTGTCACGCAAAACATTAGGCATAGGTGTTGAAGCTGAAACACGATTCACAGTAGTAGAACCATATATAGAGAATTCATTGAAGGCCTTTTCTGCTAAAAGATAACTTCTAACGACGACCACTCTTTGACGTTAAATACCAAGTCATTCCTTGCACGCCATAGGTACCAACAAATAAAGGAAGCTCTTGAAAGAGATTGGCGGGCAAGCTTCTTATCAGAACGGAATAGAGCATCCCATCCCTTCAGCCAGTCGACAATTAAAGGTTCCTTATCTGAAGGAGGCGAATAAGAGAGGCTGCTTCCAAACCATACCAATTTTGCAAAGCTATAGCCCAATAGGATATGGTTTGTACTTTCTTTCTCAACACCACATCGTCGACAAGAGTGATCTATTGGCACCTTTCTAGTAAATAAAACTTCACCAATGGCCAATCCCACAGGAACGCCATATGAAATTTTTTATTTTTGAAAGGTGTCCATTGCCCAGATTCGCTTCCATATTACAACATGGATATTCTCCCATGCATGTGATCTTGAAGTCAAAACTCTAGATGTAGACAATATTTCACCTTCATTGGACAAAAAAAATCAATTTATGGCTAGTATAGATGGTAAGTAAAAGGTTAAATATTATTAGATTAATTTTTTTTCTCTTTACTGAAGGCTAGGTGTCTTTTCATGCAAGAAAGACAAGCGTTTTCTTAATAGAAGAAAGATAAAAAGATGTATAGTAAAACATACATATGTCAGGCTCATGGTTTGAGGAATCGATAAAGGATCAGATGATCCGTATCAATATCAGTGGAGATCGATACGAATTCCTGGCCGATCCCACATCGGTGGATTGGTATGGACAAGGATAAAAATGTAAAAATATTTATAATTTTTTGAAGAAAACAGGGATAAGCTTGACTGATTCGGACTGAATACTAACCGATCCGAATTGGTATCGACATAGACGATAGTGATGCCAATATCGATTACTAAAACCTTGGTCAGAATTTGAGGAAAATATCATTTTCAACCAAAATTGCCTCTATATCCCACCTATTTAGACCAAGTGGGGAGGCTAATCATCTAAATTCCAATCCAACTTTAACATAAAGTTAGATTATCCTCTGACCAAGTGTGAAGCTTTTGTTCCCATCTAATCTGTAGTTATCAATCTTTTTCCCTTATTTATATTAAAAGTTGACTTTAAAACACATATAAAAAACTTTATTTAACTTTAGGCCCTTTGAGTCCTTATTTGTTCATTGTGGCCATGGAGGTTCTATCCAGGTTGTTCACTGCTTATCAGGATCTTAATCTTTTCAAAGGGGTGAAGGTGGCTAGAACAGTCCCAGAAATTTCTCATCTTCTGTTTGCCGATGATATCTTTATTTTTTGTAAGGCCACTTCTGAGGACCTTCTGACAATTAAGGCCATTTTGGACCTTTTTTCTGATTTATCCGGTCAAGATATTAATTTTTTCAAGAGTGGTATTCATTTTAGTAGGAATGTTTCATCCTTGGACAAGGCTAACTTGTGTTCGGTTTTAGGCATCAAGGAAATGTCTAAGGATGCCATCTATTTGGGTACTAACCTTTTCCATGGCAGATCCAAAGTTAAAGAGCTTGACAGTGTGGTGCAAAGGATTCAGAACAAACTATCATCCTGGAAATCTAAGTTCCTTTCATTTGCAGGACGCTCTGTTTTAATCAAATCGATTTTAGCCTTTACTCCTGCTTATCTTATGAATTGTTTTGAGTTCCCCATTAAGATCTGTAGATCCATTGATTCTATTTATCTTAATTTCTGGCTTGGCAACTATGGGGCTCAGAAAAAACCTGTTTTTATTGCTTGGGACAGAATGTGCAATTCTAAATCTCTTGGGGGGCTTGGATTTCGTAAGGCTGAACATCATAATAAGGCTTTGTTAATGAAACTGGGATGGAGATTACTTACTGATCAGTCTGCTTTGTGGGCTAGAGTCCTAAAATTAAGCCCGTTATTTTCCAAAATTCTCCTTGTTTGATCCCAAAACGATTTCTAAAAATGGATCCTGGACTTGGAATAACATCAGACATACTATCCCATCTTTGAAGAAGATTGTGGTCAAGAAAATAGGTAATGGGAAATTGACCTTTTGTTGAACTGATCCATGGATTCCATCTCTCCCAGAACGTTCTATTCCACTTCCAAATACTATTGGTTTGCCTGATAAGATTGATAAATTTATTTCTAACTCTGAGTGGAACTCTTGCCTACTTAACTCTACCGTCCCTATGGATGTCTCCTTACACATTCATAAAATAAATATATCTGCTTTTGATGATAGTTGGTGGTGCCCCATGTCTAAGACTGGTAAATTCACCACTAAACTTGCTGCAAGATCCTTGTCTTCTCTAAATCCACCCTTTAATCCTTTGCTTTCCACTTAGTGGAAGTTCTTTTGGGAAATGAAATTACATCCCAAGTTTAAATTGTTTTTCTGACGTGTGTTTAATGCAGGTCTCCCAATCAAGGCTACTTCACACAATTGGCTTTCGATCGAACCATATTGTGCTCGTTGTGGAAAATGTGTCGAATCATACTGGCACTTATTCCTTTCGTGTGACTGGGTTAAACATATTTGGGCTGCTGGTCTGTTGGGTTTGAAAACTGAATTTTTGTCTCACCCATCTCTGGAAAATTTCTATCTCTCTATGATGGTCAAGTTGGATAAACATTCCCTTTCTTGGTTCTTTGGGGTCTTCATTATTACTTGTTACTTTATTTGGTCCGCTCGTAACAAGGTGGTCTATGGACATGAAAAACCGGATCCAATTTGGGTTATGAAAAATATTGAACGATGGTTAGCAGACTTGGAATTATCCCCCCCCCCTTTTGCTCATCCCCCCTGATGTATCTGACCAACCTGAGGAGGTGCCTCAGTTATCTACTTTTTCTCACTTACCTAATTTTAAATTTCACGTTTTAATATGTGCAGGATTTCAAATCCCAGGATCAAGTAAAGCAGGATGGGCTTATCTTTTTTTGACAGATGGCAAGTTTAAATTGTTTGCTACAAGCTCGATCAAATCTTCCCTCAATTTGGAGCTAGAACTATGTTGTATTCGTACAGGGCTTGTTCATGCCTCCAGTTTGGGGTTGAAGATAAAAGAAGTATGGTGTTCGAATCAACAGATCTCCGATCTTCTTCCATCTCCAAACATTGATCCTTGGCCGTGGCATCTCCTTCAGTACCTATTATATATCAGCTCAGTAGCCCAGGACCTGGACCTCAAGTTTAGAACGATAGGAGATCCTTTGTGTTCTGCAGTAGTTTCTAATTTGGCCATTAAAGCCCTGGACTCTCTCTTGTATATTCCTTCTTTTAATTTATCTATTTTCGTTCTCATTAAAAAAAAAACCTTTAGGGGAAAAGTTCTCTATGGGGTAGTGTACCACCCACGTCATACATAGTGGTGGGTGAAGTGACCATCGCAAAAATTCACATCCCATGATGCTTTCATGTGTACTTTCATTGGTCCCCACACGCACGCAAGGGCCACACTCCCCCATTACCGTATCACTAAGTAGTGTTCATAATTTAGAAGTCTTGCAATTAAAAATTTCTAAATAAAATATGTTTGAGAGAGAGAGGATGTGGAGAAGCCTTGCAATTCAAAAGTTCTAAATAAATTATGTTTGAGAGAGAGAGAGAGGATGTGGATCACCAAGCATGCTTCACAACATGGTGATAGATTGACAACCCTTATATGTTAGGGATTTGGGTAGAACTCATCTTCAAACAATTTTTTCTGCCTCCGCGTTGACCTCAATAATGTGACATTTATCGAGATCACACCAGATTCCTATGCCTTGGGTTTGCCCCAAGTCTAGCTCAGATACCACTTGTTAGAGACTTGGGTATATTTTATCCTCAAAAGCTAGCCATTAAGGAAAGGGTACCCAAGTACCTATAAATCCCCCTTCCCAATATTCTCCATTCATATCCGATGTGAGACTCTTTTTTCTGCCTTTCGCGTGGAACTGCAACATTATAATCACTGAATTTCTGTTAGGGTTTAGGGTTTAAGCACAAGGTTGCTTAAAGCAATATACCCTGCATATAAAATTTGGAATAAACAGGTTGCTGCCTCCAGCTAGTATTTATAGGAAAGAATAGGGTTTTAGGTTAGATGAGTTTTATCTAGTGAGGCCCACCACAGCCTGATTCCTTATTCAAGTAGACTTATATTAGAACATATAATAGGGTCATAGAATATACCTAACAATTTCAACAATAACCAATGGCATTGGGAAAATTTTACTGTCACCATGAGATCATCATTCTCACACCGTAAAATATTTAGAATGATTTTGATTTGTTTGATATGAAACTTCAACTTTTAATACAACATCTGACATTTGTTTGATTGAACTCAAATTCATTTGGGTTAATCATACAAATCACATTAGCTCTGAACTAGTGAACCAACCAGTTTTTTGCTGCTTTTATTTTTTTATTGGGGAAATGTTCTCTTTTGGGGGAATGGTGTAACCCCTGCACCTAGACACATGCGGGCGAAATGACCACCCGCTCCCATAAAAGGTGGTAATGACCGCCTTGTTCATGCTGCCGCACGTTTTCCCATTGGCTCCCATGCATGGGCAGGGGTCACACTCCCCAATAGAAAACTCTTACCCTTTTTTTATTTATTTACTGTATAAAAAATGTTGAATCAAGTCAGACCAAATCAGCAAACTGAGCACATCCATAGTTTTGGTCCCTAATCTGGTCTAATAATTGTGCTTTAGGATGTCACAATTTCTTGGGTATTTTATTTCCTTTGATAAATTTTGTTAATTATTTTATATATAGTATATTTATTTATTTATGAATAAAAAAATCATGATTGTGCTTCTTCACTGAGAACAAAATAAGCTTGTAAGGCTTAGACACCACATCTTGATGCTTACCATTTATATACAAAGGTCATTTGTTAGAATGTCCCCTCTTATGCTTACACTTAGAATTTGATTCTAATTGTTATCTCTAGATAGAATAATCTATGATGATGGATTTTTGTACTCATTAGAAGAAAAAAAATTTAGTTGAACCTAAACTTTGGACTAGGGCTAAAAATAAAATCAACTCTCAAGTCTTGCCTGATTACGGTGGGCTCAAACTTAGTTTACCTGATTCATTTAAGCCTTAGAAGAAAAAATTGCCTCTATATCCCACCTATTTAGACCAAGTGGGGAGGCTAATTATCTAAATTCCATTCCAACTTTAACATAAAGTTGGATTACCCTCTGAACAGGTGAGAAGCTTTTGTTTCCATCTAATCTGTAGTTATCAATCTTTTTCCCTTATTTATATTAGAAGTTGATTTTAAAACATACATAAAAAACTTTATTTAACTTTAGGAGAAAAGTTCTCTGTGGGGTAGTGCACCACCCACGTCATACATAGTGGTGGGTGAAATGATCATCACGTGAAAATCCACATCCCATGATGCTTTCATATGCACTTTCATTGGTCCCCACACGCACGCAAGGGCCACACTCCCCCATTGCCATATCACTAAGTAGCATTCATAATTTAGCAGTCTTGCAATTAAAAAATTCTAAATAATATATGTTTGAGAGAGAGAGAGAGAGAATCTGGAGAAGCCTTGCAATTCAAAAGTTCTAAATAAATTATGTTTGAGAGAGAGAGAGAGGATGTGGATCACCAAGCATGCTTCACAACATGGTGGCAGATTGACAACCCTTATATGTTAGGGACTTGGGTAGAACTCATCTTCAAACAATTTTTTCTGCCTCCACATTGACCTCAATAATGTGAGATTTATCGAGATCACACCAGATTCCTATGCCTTGGTTTTGCCCCAAGTCTGGCTCACATACCACTTGTTAGAGACTTGGGTATATTTTATCCTCAAAAGCTAGCCATTAAGGAAAGGGTACCCAAGTACCTATAAATCTCTCCCCAACATTCTCCATTCATATCAGATGTGAGATTCTTTTTTCTGCCTTTCGCGTGGAACTCCAACAATATTATCGCTGAATTTCTATTAGGGTTTAGGGTTTAAGCAAAAGGTTGCTGAAAGCAATACACCCTGCATATCAAGTTTGGAATAAACAGGTTGCTGCCTCCAGCTAATATTTATAGGAAAGACTAGGGTTTTAGGTTAGATGTTTTTTATCCAGTGGGACCCACCACAGCCTGATTCCTTATTCAAGTAGACTTATATTAGAACATATAATAGGGTTATAGAATATACCTAACAATTTCAACAGTAACCAATGACATTGGGAAAATTTTGCTGTCACCATGAGATCATCATTCTCACACCGTAAAATATTTAGAATGATTTTGATTTGTTTGATACAAAACTTCAACTTTTAATACAACATCTGATATTTGTTTGATTGAACTCAAATTCATTTGGGTTAATCATACAAATCACATCTGATTGATCAGCTCTGAACTAGTGAAACAACCAGTTTTTTGCTACTTCTATTTTTTTATTGGAGAAATGTTCTCTGTTGGGGAATGGTGTAACCCCTACACCTAGACACATGGGGATGAAATGACCACCCGCTCCCATGAAAGGTGGTAATAATCGCCTTATTGATGTAGTTGCACGTTTTCCTATTGGCTCCTATGCATGGGCAGGGGTCACACTCCCCAATAAAAGAAAACTCTTACCCTGTTTTATGTATTTACTGTATAAAAAATGTTGAATCAAGACAGACCAAATCAGCAAACTGAGCACATCTATAGTTTTGGTCCCTAATCTGTCTAATAGATGTCACAATTTCTTGGGTATGTATTTGCTTTGATAAATTTTGTTAACTATTTTATATATGGTATATTTATTTATTTATGAATTAAAAAATCATGATTGTGCTTCTTCACCGATAACAAAATAAGCTTGCAAGGCTTAGACACCACATCTTGATGCTTACCACATATATACAAAGGTCATTTGTTAGAATGTCCCCTCTTATGCTTACATTTAGAATTTGATTCTAATTGTTATCTCTAAATAGAATAATCTATGAGGATGGATTTTTGTACTCATTAGAAAAAGAATTTTAGTTGAGCCTAAACTTTGGACTAGGGCTAAAAATAAACTCAACTCTCAAGTCTTACCTGATTATGATGAGCTCAAACTTATTTTACCTGATTCATTTACACCTTAGAAGATTAAATTTCAAGAAAATTTCTCAATTTTATTAATATTTTAAAAATATATGGCTCTAATAAAAAGAGGGGGGTTATGATTACTCCATTGCAACCTAGTGATCGTAAAGAAACAACCTTTTTGTGAGGTGGGGTTAAGGCTGCATTCATATAAACCTCCTTAGACCCGTGTCCAATATCTACCGAGATTGATACCAATCTGGATCGGTTTGTATCGGTCTAGATCAGATAGATTCACCCTTGCTTTCTTTAAAAAAAAAAAATTTAGATTTTTTTTTACAAATTTACTCTTGTTCCGTACCGATCCACTAATATAGGAATGGTAAAGAACCAGTATCAATCTCCACTCTCTACCGATATCAATATGAATCGACTGATCCAGCCAATCTGATACCGATTCCTCAAACCATGGTGTCGAGAGCCTCGTGTGGTGGATGCGCCCTTATAATAACTAGAATTCAATGTACATTATAAGAAAAAAAGTGATTTTTGAATATGGATCTAAGAACACCAATGCCGAATCCGACCTGCCACAACCCGACTCCGAACTGGCCTACTGTCCTTTATAATGTCTCTTTCCTTGAAAAGGAAATCCTTACCACTAATTTGAGCCAAACAGTTCTCGGCCCACGAATCGAATTATTGACTTCGTTAGTCCTATCAGTTAAGAAAAGCCATTTTCCATGTTGCCACGTGTATTGGTCTCGACTATTGAGCATCTTGAGTCCCCCCAACAACCTTGAGAGTTGAGGCCGGCTTGAGTTATGAGATATTTTTCTTTCTTTGCTTCCTTAAACACTCTTTCCTTCTCTTCTCTATAAAAGAACAAAGCTCATATCCTCTCTATCAATCCAAGAAATCTGAAATCTGAGACCTTCCTTCCAAGCTTTAGCAGCAAACCCGGCCATCTCTCTCAATTCCCATTCTCTCCTTAGAGGAGACAGGGGAAAGAACCAATTCTGATGAGTGAAGCAACCTTTCATCTCATAGAAATGGTAGTAGAGTCAAGGTTATGGCTGACATGGATGGAAGTCGCACCAGCTCTTTTCATCTCTCCACAGAAATCCTCTAATTCCCCGAGGTTGGAGACGATCGCCGAGGAGGAAGTAGTACTGGATGATATTGAAGAAGATGCACAGTAATGGGTCTCCCTTTTCTTTCTTTTATCTCAATTATTACAGAGATTAAGGGATAGGGTTTAGTGTGGCCAGACCTTTTTTCTTCTTAAGAATAATGGAGATGCACTAAAATCATTCAGTTTGTAACTCATATATATATATCTTTGAAACATAGTTAATTTTTTGTTTGTATTTTTGTTTTGGGAAATCTCTCTCTCTCTCTCTCTGCTAAATAAATAGTTTCTGCAATTGTTGTTTTGATGGAGATGCCATTAATTCCTTGATGCTTTCAAATAGTTGACCTAGCATGTAATGAAATCGATTCTCAAGTCTGGCCTGATTATGGTGCACTCAAACTTTTTTACTTGATTCGTTTAAGATCCATTTGTTTCTAAAAACCACTAATAAAGAATAAATTTTCAAGAATATTCTATGGTTGGAAAATCCTTTTCAAAACTTGATGACTCGGGTGAGTCATGTTTTTTTTTTTAATATATATTTGTTTTCTTAATATTTTCCTTCTTCTCTTTTTCTGCCATGGTTGCTTCACAAGTGAAAAGGAACAAAAAGAAGGTTAATATTGAAGAAAAGGAACAAAAATTGTAGGGTTTTGTTTAGTTGTAAATCAAACTTATGTTATGAATAGTATATGACCAACAAAAAATAAAAAAAACTAAACTTGGTGAAATTCACATGACTTGGATAAAAACACAAAGTCAGTGAAAACTCGGACCGACTCTGAGTCTAGCTTCTTGACTCTTGACCAAATTTTATGTTTGTTTTACTCGACACAACTGATTCGTTGTCATCTAAAACAAACTTCCTTATGCTAGGGACTTGGGTAGAACCCATCCTTAAAAGCCAGCCTTTTAAGAGGAGGGTGCCCAAGTCCTTATAAGCCTCCTCAACAGGTTATTCATAACCAATGTGGGATTATTGCTCTCGCGTAGAACTCCAATAATCTCCCTTCCACGGGAGGCATAGGTGCCCAAGCTTTGATACCATTTGTTAGGGATTTGGGTAGATCTCATCCTTAAAAACGAGCCTTTAAGGAGAGGGTACCCAAACCCTTATAAGTCTCCACACCGAGTTATTCATATCTAATGTGGGATTATTGCTCTAGCTTGGAACGCCAACACCTTGCAGTAGTTGTCATTAAATTTTCAAAATAGCTAAAGACAAAGCTTTGAGAACAATCGCAAGAAATGCCAATCCGACCACTTACCACACCTTTCACTTCCCTAAAACCATGATCAATAACATAGAAATAAACTTGAAGCCAAAGACCCAACAACTGATGAAGATGTCTTCTTAACTTTCTTGCTCAATAATCTCTTGTTCAACAACCCTTAATAAAAAATCTACAAGTGAAGGAATTGGACCCGATTACGCAACGGATTCGGATCCGGTCTGGTATTGCACCTTTGCATTCAAATTTGAGAAAACCTTAACGAATTATACGGGAAATATTACGTTACCTTAGAACCGCAAGTGAAGTTCCTCCTCCAGATAGTAGTTCTTCCTCACCTGAACAACGAAGGGGATTGAAGTGTGCTACACCTTGACTCTTCAATCTAGTGCACTATCATGATCAAAACTTTCACCAAAGTTAGGATTCCAAATCCCAAAACCCTTACACCACTCACCACTCAAGAGAGAGAGAGAGAGAGAGAGAGAGAGAGGAGGCTGGAAAATTCGGTCCAGTCTCCTCCCTCTCTTTCTCTTAAAGAGTGAAGCCCTATTAGGGCTCTAGTGATGCACAATAGTCAGTTTCCTAAACCGTACTTGCCTCTTTGCGCTGCACGATGTTCAGTCTTCTAAACTGAACCTCTTACTTTGGTGATTGATAGAATTCTGAAGAATTGCGCACAAAATCTTGCTTCTAAATTGGGAAGAGAAAGAATCTAAAAGGGATATTTCATCTCTTCTGATTATGGCCGACAATTTAATCTAATTAAAGTATATCTCATTGTCACAATTAAAGAGAAAATTAACCTATACTTATTTCCCAATAAATGTCGTGCACAATTAAACTCCTTTAATTTGCATGTAGGACCCTGCACTAAACAATACATCATAATGACCTATAGGGCATGTAATTATTTATTCAAACAAATTCGGGTTTGATGGACACATATTTTCAACAACGAGAATGTTAAAGTCCCATTAGATTATGATCAATAATCACGATTAACCCTTACAAGAAGAAAAGAGTATTGCACCAAGAAATAGCAACGAAGTCAACTTGTATACTTGTAGTTTGCTTAGTACTATATATTTAGATATTGCCACCAAAATATTATCATCAACAACCTTGCTATAATGAAGAATAACTCCCTTTTTTTCCCTACTTGGCGAGTGGTTTCTCTTGTTTGCTTAGAAATATATTCTTATTAAACATTTTACCAAAAAGAAAAAAAAAAAAAAAAAAAAAAAACATCTTAATGACCTCCAAGAACATGAATCCTTCCTACTCACATGGATGAGTGATTTGTTGCTCCTAGAAAGAATTGGTTAACAGTCGATGTCCCTGTGAAGATTGATAGAACGGGTATCAAATTCCACCATAGAGAAGGAGATATATACAGATTTTGTTAATTTATATTTAGCAAGATCTAACAAGAAAAAGAGTAACACAAAATATTATACATTAACATCAGAGAAAATCAAATTGAGTTTGGACACTAATAAATGAAAGCAACTGGAAGGATGTGTTTTGGTAAATAGATCTATAAGTTGATGCACTAATGGAATGAAAGAAAAGTGAGAGTACCGTGAGGTAGAGATGACGAATAAAATGACAATCTATTTCAATTTACTTGGTGCGTTCATAAAATACATCATTGTGAACAATTTAAACAACATTCTAGTTGTCATAATATATAGGGAACGGAGTTGAGAAAGAGACACCCATATCCTGAAGAAGCTAGTGAAGCCAAATAAGTTCAGATGTTGCATGAGCAAGAGCATGATACATGGCTCCGGTGCTAGCGAGCAATAAGACTTTATTTCTTACTACGCCAATAAATAAGAGAATTGTCAAGGTAGAAGCAATGACCTATTGTAAAACGTTGATCAATAGCATCAGTTGCCTACTTGGCATCATAATAGACCCTCAGCTCAAAAAAGGAGTCGAAGGAGTATTGTAAGCCATAGAAGAGAGTGCCTTTGATGTATCAAAGAATCTGATGAACATCTACAAAAAAAAATTGAGTGGATCGTGTGACAATCATCAAGTCCTAATCACCTATCCAAGTGGCCTAATAGCCACCGACCTGTTGTTACAACACAGATACTCTACGGCGCAGCTGTCCGGAGTGGCGCAGATTGGGCCGCGTGCGCAATGACCACCTTACCCCCACTCGGACAAGGCGTTTGGGCAAGGGTAAGATGGTCTTTGTGCACGGGGCTCAGTCTACGCCGCTCAGGCCACTATGGGTAGCACGCTGTAGAGGATCTGGATCCCCTATTGTTAACTAGTTGCCCAATTCGAGAATATGTTCTTATCCAACAATTACCATATAATGGTAATCGAGGTTACAATTACAATAGCAATGTAAGAAGTGAGAATTGAATTGATTCCCTTGACTTGCGTCTTGGGTTTTCCTTTATTTATAATCACTGTAGAAACTGTTTACACATAACAATATTCACATGCACCCATGTGCTTTTCCAAAGACGGTTATGCCAAGTGGCAATAACTTAACAAACAGTATCAAACATCTAAGCACTACGTCACTCCTCTAACATCCCCCTGCAAACTCAAGATTCCTTGGCGAAGATTGAGTTTGGACCGAAAGTGTGCAAACCGGGCTGATGAGAGACTTTTTGTTAATATGTCAGCCAACTGATCAACTGTAGACACAAAACAAACCCGTAATGCATTCTTCGCAAGCAAATCACGAACATAGTGATAATCAATCTCAATGTGTTTCGTTCGGGCATGAAACACGGGGTTCGCCGTGAGAAATGTTGCACTAATATTGTCACACCATAGAGTTGGTGGAGATGATAGAGGAACTCCCAACTCCCCAAGAAGAGATTGAATCAAAGTCAATTCGGTGGTAGCTAGGGCTAAGGCCTGATATTCACTCTCGGTACTTGAGCGGGCCACGGTAGGTTGCTTGCGAGACTGCCATGAGATGAGGTTGGAGCTCAAAAATATTAAGTATCCACCAGTAGACTTTCTATCATCTGGGCAACTGGCCCAGTCAACATCCGTATAGCCCGTTAAAACTGATGATGAAGAGCGAAATAGCTGAAGCCCATGTAAGATTGTTCCTTTCAAATAGCGAAGGACCCGCTTGACTGCTAGCCAATGTTCATCCGTGGGTGCAGCAAGGAACTGACACAGCTTATTGACTGTGTATGAGATGTCTGGGTGAGTCAATGTAGCATATTGTAACGCACCAACTAAGCTTCTATACTCTGTTGGATCGGATAATAATTTACCCGATTGTCGTGAAAGAGACGTGGAAGATGCCATCGGAGTAGCAATGGGCTTGGCACCTAACATATTTGCACGTTGGAGAAGCCCATAGATGTACTTTTGTTGAGAGAGTAAAAGCCCATCAGAGTTTGGAATCAACTCAATACCCAAGAAATAACGTGCCGTGCCAAGGTCTTTAAGGGCAAATTCAGTTGCCAAGGTGTCCAATAATATCTGAATTTCTGTAGAAGATGGATTGGTGACAATAATATCGTCCACATATATGAGGAAATAGATAGGGCCCGTAGTAGAGTGCTTGATGAATAGGGAAGTATCAGTTTTGGACCCAACAAAGCCCAACTGTAACAAGTAAGTACTCAGCCTTTTAAACCAGGCCCGTGGGGCCTGTTTCAAGCCATACAACGAACGTTGGAGTTTGCAAACATAGTTGGGAAATCGAGTATCCTTATACCCGGGCGGTTGAGCCATGTAGATGTCCTCGGAGAGATAACCATGGAGAAAAGCATTAGTAACATCAAGTTGGCGTAAGGGCCAGCCTTGTGACACCGCCAGAGCCATTCGAAAGGTGGTGGGTTTAACCACCGGACTAAACGTCTCAGAATAATCCAAACCATGTTCTTGGGTGTACCCCTTAGCCACTAAACGGGCCTTATACCGATCAAGTGTGCCATCTGATTTATATTTAACTCTAAAAATCCATTTGCACCCAATTATATGACGATGTGTAGGTGGTGGGACAAGAGACCACGTCCCATTTGAAACTAACGCATTGTATTCAACATCCATGGCTTTCCTCTATTCAGCACTTTTGGATGCTTGTGTATAACAAGTGGGTTCCACAATTGGAGAAATAGAAGCTACTAGAGCCATGGATATGGGATGTTTAGTAGCCTGAAAACTCTTTGGTACTTTAGTAATGCGAGTGCCATCTTGACTTCGAGTAACCATAGGATGAGTGCGCCCCACATAGGTGGGCCCTGCTGGTAACACAGGTCCAGAAGAACTTGTAGCACTATCATGGGTTGGGCTCAAGGAGCCACTCGATGCTGGCTAGGTAGAACTCGAAACAGACCCATCATGGGCCATAGGGAACACCAGAGAGGAAATAGGCCTTATGGGCTCAGAAGTAGATGGAGATGGCTGCAATGTTGGACGCAGCCCAAAGTGTGGTGGAAACGATGGCCAGAAATTCAGAGTTGAAGTTGTAGAATGGTGTTCAGTTGGATAGCCAGGGAATGTATTTTCATCAAACACCACATTCCTGGAAATGATAATTTTCTTGGAGATGGGATCAAAACATTTGTACCCCTTATGACTTGGGTTGTAACCAAGAAACAAACATTGCACCGATCTATACTCCATCTTGTGACGATTAAAAGGGTGTAATAAGGGATAGCAGGCACAACCGAAAGCTTTGAAAAAATGATAATCCGGATGACGGCCATAAACTTTGCAGAACGGTGAATTGAACCCAAGAATTACAGTAGGGAAACGATTTATTATATACATTGTAGTACCAAAGGCATGACTCCAAAAGCATAAAGGCAAGCCACAGTGAGCAAGAAGAGATAATCCCATTTCAACAATATGCCTATGTTTCCTCTCAACAGCACCATTCTGCTCAGAGGTGTGTGGGCATGATAATCTGTGTGCAATCCCACACTTGGATAAGAACTGGGAAAACCCACGATACTCACCTCCCCAGTCTGATTGAAAGTTTATAATTGAACACCCAAACTGATTTTTAACTAATGCCTTAAAAGTTTGAAATGCAGTGAGTGTATCAGACTTGTTGGAGAGAAGATATAACTAAGAAAATCGAGTAAAGTCATCCACAAACACCACATAATAGCGATAACCATCCACAGACAATAATGGTGCTGGTCCCCAGAGATCTGAGTATACTAACTGGAATGGACCAGTTGTAGTAGTAGATGAGGACTTAAATGGCAGTTTATGAGCTTTGCCCAACTGACAGTGGCTACATATTGAATCTTGTTTCAAATGGACAAATGGTAGACTATGGGTAGAAAGAACCTTGCACACCACCATGTGCAAAGCATGTCCAAGACGCTTGTGCCATAGAGCTTCAGAACAACGAACTATAGAGTAGCTGGCTGGAGATGAAGTAAAATCAGAAGAAGAAGACACAGTAGGTAGACGAAGCTGATATAATCCATCACTGATTGGGCCGGTTAGCAGGGTACTCCCTGACCAGTGATCCTTGATGCAAAAGAAATTGGGATGAAATTCAAAGTAACAAGAATTGTCTTGAGTAAATTGATGAACAGAAAGTAAATTGTGCGTCATACGAGGAACATGAAGAATGTTGTTCATACGAAAAATTTTAGAACCAGCAGAGAAATTGGAGGAACCAAAATGTTGGATGGACAAACTTGTGCCATTATCGATGCGAACAGAGTCTGCTCCGATGTATTCACTGGCGGATTGAACGGTGTTCATGTCTGGAGTAATATGATGTGTCGCTCCGGTGTCTGGATACCATGCCTGATGAACGCCCTGGAAGCCAGTGAAATTTGCCTGAGGTGAATCCATGGTGAAGCGTGAATAGCAAAATCTTGCACAGTGACCCAGGCGATTGCAGATCTGGCAAGGTGTATTGTATTGACCAGATAAGTTGTTCTCGTTTCGAGAGCCTTTATCGAAGCCACCACAAAAACCAGTCGAGCCGTGATATCCACGACCACCACGTTCATGATCGCGATCACATGATCCACCGCGATAGCCACGATTGTATCGATTCAAGCTAGAATCATTTTGCCGTGACAGCAGGGAACGATCTTTGGGTGCAGCAAGGGATGAATTTGAAGAATCAACCCCTAGAGAAGCACTTGCTACATGAGCAGAGGAATTTGTAAGATCTGGGAGAACGGAGACATTGCGAATCTCCTCACTGAGTAATAAGCCGTGAAGATCCTTCATCTTGATCGGCGATTCACGAGTTGTCACAGAGGTGACAAACGAGGAATAGTCAGATCCAAGTCCTCCAAGGGTGAATAGAACCAAATCTTCATCAGAGACCGATTTTGAAACAAGTGCAAGTTCATCGGCAACGCGTTTGATGCTCAAAAGATAATCAGCCATTGAATCTGAACCTTTCTTTATGCTGTGCAAATTCATCCTCAACTGCATCACACGAGCTAGGGAATGAGATGCATAGGCCGAGGCAAGTGTAGACCAGACTTCAAAGGAGGTCTCAAGACCAACAACCTAAGAGTGCACACTCTCAGTTAGCGACGACAAAATCTAGCTAAGAAGGAGTTGATCTTACTTCTGCCAGACGAGAAAATCCATATTCGCAACTGGACAATCAGAAGTTGGAGAAACCACAAACTCTGCTAGACATCGAGACAAACCATCAACAAAACCTAGTAGCCCTGAACTATGTAAAAGTGGAAGAAACTGAGATCTCCAGACAACATAATTGGGGGATGAAAGTTTAATGGATAGAAAATGGTGAATGTTTGAGAAAGACAGAGAGTTTTCATTCGAGCCAGCAAAAGAGAGATCAGAGGAAGAAGACGGAGACACCATGGCTGAAAGAAAAAGAAAAGCTTCAAGAAACAGAGTAAAGCAAAAAGGCAAAAAAATGAACGAGGAAGCGACTTGCTCTGGATACCATGTAAGAAGTGAGAAATGAATTGATTCCCTTGACTTGTGTCTTGGATTTTCCTTTGTTTATAATCACTGTAGAAACTGTTTACACATAACAATATTCACATGCACCCATGTGCTTTTCCAAAGACTGTTATGCCAAGTGGCAGTAACTTAACAAACAGTAACAAACATCTAAGCACTACGTCACTCCTCTAACAAGTAACAAGTAGAAGTATAATAATTAATAACAATCATTTTTTTCCAACTAAATTATTACTAGGGTGTAAGTGTGTAACCGAGCTGGTCTGGGCTGGGCCAGAATTTTGAAAATCAAGACCTAACCTAGGATCCTAGGGCTCAGCCCAGGCCCGATTAGGTCCAAGATAAATGGATCTTTATCACCTCCAATTCTGACACCGCTCCAATTCCTCCAATACCTCTCCCGATGGTCGCCACATGTCCAAAACTAATCCTACGGTCAAATTTTAAAAGATAACATTTTACTTTTCCCAAAATTCACTTTTAAAATTAAGGATAATTTTAATATTATTTTTACACAATAAAATTGAAAAAATAGTTTTTAACCAAAATATGTATATATTAATGTATTAAATCAATTGTATATATTAAATATAAATTATGATATTAATTCATTCCCTTACGTTTACCATCCGGTAGTTTGAATTTATTACGTCTACCACCTCTGTAAATTAATTAATTATGTTCGTACCCCTAAGTGCTAACTCTGTTAGTTTTAAATAGAAAAGATAGTTTTGCCCTTCTATATTTCCTATTAATTTGAAAAGTCAATTTTACCCTTCCTATTCTCTATTATTAAACTAACCCTGGATCCATATCTTCTCCGGCGACGGCCAACCCTTGATCCAACAAGTAACTTCCGCTTCTTCGTCTTCCTCTACTTCTTCTTCTTCTTCTTCTTCTTCCTCTTCTTCCTCTTCTTCATCCAAATCCAGTAATAATAACACAACACAATTAATCTTGATTCTTGATTCGATTTATTAATTCCAAAGCAAACCTGAAGCTGCTGTCGTCGGCGCCCTTGTGACTGCAACCCCATAGCCATGATTCCCTGTTGTCCCTTTCCTCGTCCCACTAATCTGCCACTGCAGCTTCCCCTCCAGTGCAATCGCCTATTGCAACCCCCTTCGTCTCAATTGGCTTTTTCTTTAGTTCTATTCGATCAAAGAACAAATGGGTTCAAGAGGTAAATCCCACTGATCTTGTTGCCCACAAATAATTTTGGCTTCTCCACACAAAGGGAGAGATGGGAGACATTACTGCAGAAGGCAATATAGGTATATGGATTGATCGAGCCAAGAAGATGTATGCTAATAATCTATTTCAAGCATTGAAAGGAGTTATTACAAGATTATCTAAGCTAGAGAGCAGTACTCTTCCCCTATCTACAATGCTCTTAACCAACTGCATAGTGTTCTCCATCACAACAACATTCGCCAGTGGTATATTCTCCCTTAGATAGAATAATTTTAAAATGGGTTAAATACACGTATCCCCCTATAATGCACCCAATATTCCTCATGCCCCCCTAAGGTTTTGACAAGTCCACACGCACCCCCTGAAAATTCCACGTACCACCCCTACTTTACCCCCTAAAGCCATTTAAGTCCAAACTGTTAACTTTAGGCGTTAAATGCTAAAAAAAAATGTATTGACCAAGTACCCTTTCTTCTAATCACCCCTGTAATTTGAAAATATTGGGTGCATTATAGGGGGTACATGTATTCAACAAAAAATCTGTTGTTGAGCAAACTCTTGATGGAAAAACTCGTTAGAAGTTTGTACAAGTCAATTACAGCTAACATGTGCCATTTTATCTCCCATGAACTATTTATACCAATGGAATCTGAGAATAACTACAGAGATGGCTGATTACTTGGTAAAAAGGTGGCTATGCATCCTAGGATGCGACCTGGGAATGATACACCCTTGTAAGCAATTCTCTTAGTTTTCTTCTTGGGTGTTGTAAACTTTTTAGATGGTGTTAGATCTTTGGATCTGGATCCTCTACTTCCGAGCTGCCCCTACTTTCGTGTGCCCCACACACAACAAGGCAAAAAAGACTGCCTTACCCTCGTTGGGGCAAGGCACTTGGGTAGGGGTAAGGCGGTCTTTTTATCACCTTGCTGTGTTTGGGGCTTACAGGGTAGTACGAGCAGCTCGGTAGCAGAGGGATGCCACCCTAGATCTTTTAGTTTGTTTCCTTGGCTTTAGTACTGCATTTGTTCCTTCATTAATAATTACTAAAAAATAAATGAAAATAATATGAAACTTGTTGTTGCAGAAGAATCATTTGTTCTGGGAATTTTCATCAGTAGTAGTTACTGTCAATATCAAAAGACATTGTTATACCCAAATATAACTATCCAATTAAATCATGCTACAACATCGGAGCATTGTAACCTATCAACGATGAAAATCCAACAGATCACTTCCATGCCCGCTCCAATAAAGAGTCTACCAAGAACGGTACAACATGCCACGTAAGTGTGAGTTAATCCTTCCTTATACCACTTTACTCCTATAAGGAAACTATAAGAGTAGCACCCACGATTCTTATCAATCAGGGATTATACTCCTAACCATTGTCGACTGGTAGAACTCTCGAGTTGTTCCAAAGCATGTTCGACAACAACTATCTTCTCTGTCTCAACCCAGTCAAGGACGATATCATTCACTTCCTAGGTAAATTCAAGTTGTTCGGTGAGATCCTCCACCCGGTTATAAGCTTTGTATAAATCAGTCTCATTATCCGCAAGACGCTCCTCCACTTTTCTCAACTTCTTCTCCAAGGATCTTGCATAGGCTAGCAGAGGATCAAAGCACATCCTACAGTCGTCCAACTGCACTTCCAACTCCGCTATCCATAAGGCAGATTCGCGAGAAATCGTGTTAGCGTTGGGCTGCTGAGTAAGGGGTGCGGAAGGAACCTAAGCCAATTACACAAGGGTTTGGCAAAACTTTCCAAACAACAATTAGAAAACCCAAAAGGTTTTCCATTCCAGAAAGATGTTTACAACGATCGGCAAGTGCCAATCAGCAAAAAAAAGGAGAGAAGAAGAGGCAAATAGCGGTAAAACTACAAATCATTTTATTCGGTGACCTCTTTGCCTTGGTCACCACCTTCCTCCTCTGATTCCTCACCACTCTCCTCCACCTCGCCACTGACCTCTGGGTCCTCATCGACTTCCTTTATGCCAGCGGCTGGAACCCCTTCAGCAACTGGTGAACACATGGGGACTTGGTCAGCGTAAAGAGCCCTTTAATCGGAATAGTCAAAGTTAGGGATCCAAGCTAGAATGTATGTCCATGCCTCCACCTTGCTCTTGATGTAGAGAGCCATGCCAGCACTTGCAGTGTCTACATTAAAGGCTTCAAAGGCCTTGTAGTCCTCCATAGCTCGAGCAGCTATGGAAGAATTCACCACCTCTGCAGCCTTCACTGAGTCCTCGAGCTAGGCCATGCACTTCTTGGTAGCCCCCCTTGCCATGTGCTCTTTCGCCAGCTTGGTCGCTACCCCTTCTAACTTGGATTTCTCAATACCCTGGTTAGACTCCAACTCCTTGACCCAAGATTCCTCTATCTTGAGCCGCTCGAAAAACACCTTGACTTAGTCCTCCAATTGGTTGACATCAAGTTTTGGAGTTCAAGTTCAATCTCCTTCCTGTCGGTCTTAGAGATCACGAGCTCAGAGCGCACGGTGTCCCTTTCACCCTCGGCTTCAGTGATAGAGCCTTTTAGATCCTCTGCCTCTTGCACCAGTACCACATATGTGGAGTTGAATTTGTCAATCAAATCAAAGGCCTGGGATGCACAGGCAACGAGCTGCAGCCAAGGAGGAATTAGAAAACCAATAAACCGTGATGAATGATAAAAAAGAATGCAAAAATAAGGTAACCCATGCGGTGTAGACTCTTCCATGTTTAGCAACCACCATGAGAGGATTTCGCTTCAGATCCTCCCAATCGGACGGAAGGACACAGCCCTTTGTCCACTTCACCCCCTCCCCGGTATGCCAAAAAATGCTATCTCTTACAGAGAGTCCTTAGTCAGGAATAGCGAGAGCAGGCGCATCGATCGGCAGGTCATTTTCTTGATCCTCGAGGGGAAGAAGGATGTCTCCCAGACCACCTTCGCTAGCAGATGGAGCTATGGGAGGATTCGCGGCTAGGTGGAGGGCATCATTTGGGGGAGGATCGATCAGAGCACCGATCGGATCAGTCAATGACGGCTCCACATCCACTGTCTCTTCCTCTCAATGAACACTTGTCAGGTCCCCAACTAGTAAATCTGTGATTGCACCAACAGATGACGCAACCCGAAAAGCACAAGCCGAGGAACGACTCGCTCTCTGGGAGGTAGATCCCTCAATCCTCTTCCTCTTCTTTGCTTGTTGAGCTTTGGGCCGGGGAGGGGCCTTGGACCAAACGGCTAAGCTCGCCACAACATTGGGTACAGACCGAGGAACATGACGAGCATAGTGAACATTTAGGGCAGCCTAGATATCCGCATCGTTGAATTGCACTAAAAAGACAGAAGTAAAAGGGTTAGTCAATTAGATAACGATTTTAAGGCGACAAAAAGAAAAATGCAAAGCTAACCAGGACTAAACCCATGACGGAATAGAAGCCCCTCGTTTGTTAAGTCAAAAACTTCGAACGGAGGTGCTGCTTTCATCAGGCGAAGGGTTATGACTAAGGGGAATCTTGGCGTTCACTACCTTGATCACGGGCTCACGCCAGATGTTCCCGATCAAAAGACCCTCCAACCCATAGGCAAAAAAGAACTGGTTTTTCCACCCCTAGACCGAGGTGTTGAACCCAACAACATGATGACCAGAACGTTGGCTTAGGCTATACCATCCCCTCCCTTGCTGGGATTGGAGACGGTAGAGATGATTAAAAAGCAAAAAGGAGAGGGGAGGGTCCAGGTTCATGACAAGAAGCATGAATCCTAAGACACTTTGCCAAGATTTAGGGATGATCTGGATGGGGGCTACCTATAAATGGTCTAACAACTCACCTAAGAAACCCTGAATGGCATCCTCAATCGAAAATCTCAAACCCTTGAACAGACACATCTCTCCCTCTGATAGAGTACAGGCATACTCCGCAGATTCCCCAGACCTAGGGAGCTTAATTGAGAACGACACTGGAAGATAGGTCATACCTATCCCTATAATTCGACAAATCCCTTTCCTCGAAGAAGCTGAGATAGTCCAAGGCCACCCAGGGAACATTAGTGGCAAGCACGGCACCAATCCCCCTGGTGGCCCCAGGCACAAGCCGCACAACCAGGCCTGGTGCGCCTACAACTACCGCGCTCCTTGAGGAGGGCAGAACCTCCCTAAACTCAAGAATTACAGCCTCCGGATCTCGAGGAAGGATTAAACCCCCGCCAGGGTACGTCAATCTATTGGCAGAGGCTATCACAGTCACATGTGAAGGGTAGTATACACGAAGAATATGATGGGAAGAAGAGGAGGAAGATGAGGAAGAAGTCATCTACACCAAGATAAAAGCGAAACAGAAACATAAAATTATAGAAACTGAAAGAGGAGTGATGGAAATCTTACTGGTTGAGTTTGTAGAGAAAGGTGGGCGACGCGAAAAGCTTGACAAAGCCTAGAGGAACCCTAGCACATGGGACTCAGACACAATGAAGGCCACCCTAGAAGCGCAAAGAGTTGTAGAACTTGGAGAAAAAACACAGAAAAAGCAAAGGAAAAGAGAACGAAGCAGAAGAGGGTTTTAAAAGGAAAGTAAAACGGAGAAGGTAAGGCATGGAGCAATAAATGCACCATAAAATTTGCACCCACGAAATGAACAAATGCACGCGTGAACGGATGGATATCAAAATTAAAAAGACACCTTTTCGTTCTCCTACTCCAAGCAGCGCACCTGAGGACGTGGCATATGTCAATTAGCCCAAGTAAGCGCATATGCGTTCGTACTGACGGCTTCGACGACATTGAAGTGATAGGTACCATAACTTCGTAACATCTAGACTGACAATCAGGACCCACAGCATACTCAGCCATAGCAGTGTGACACTTGGACTGCCAGTTTTTACAAGAACTATAACCCCAAGGAACAAGGAAAGAAAGTCACCACTCGGCCAAAAACAAAAGTGTGACACTTGGGCAGAAGTACTACTAATGTCGTCGCACGATCATGATTGTCTACTGTACTATCACTCAGTCAACAGTGCTAGCAACGAAGTCGCTTAATCAAGAGCGTTGATGACAAAGCCATTCGGTCGAGGGTGTCAGTGAAAATTCCCTACTACTAAAACAAACCTAAAAAAATTTCAAATCCAAAAAAATTCATTAAAATGGGAAAGCACCATGAGAAGGCTGTAGATATTGAATTTTGTCACTCCAAAACATCTCCCTCCCTACTGCTTGTAATTGGACCCCAAAATATTCCCCAAGATTTTGCATTGCGAAAAATGAACATTTTCCTTTGTAATGACTAGGAGGGCCAAACATTGTCAGAATGGGTTGGAACTCTTCGAATAGAATTTTTTTTATTGATTTTAAAGCATGTACTATTATTTTATGCGAATCCTGTATTGTTTGGCCACCATGTCATTAAACCCTAATTATGTGGACCCCGCCTGCATTGGGACATAGGTTTGATTGTGTCCCTGGCCAAATCTGTGGTGGAACATTCAAAATGATTTCCCTTTATATGTGGATTGTCGAG
>NW_025317837.1:0-26305 GCF_018873765.1 Telopea speciosissima
AAACAAGAATGCAGAAAAGAAAGAGGAGCACCAAGATTGGTCATAAATTATAAGCCCCTCAACGATGTCCTACAATGGATTAGATACCCAATCCCTAACAAGAAAGACCTACTCCAAAAATCTACAAAGCCAAGATCTTTTCAAAGTTCGACTTAAAGTCCGGATATTGGCAAATCCGTGTCTGCCGCTTAACAAGACAAATAAGCAAAACAGCCTTCACCACACCTCGTCATTACTTAATGGAATGTAATGCCATTTCGTCTAAAATGCCCCAAGTGAATTCCAAAACATAATGAATGATATTCAACCCGTACGTGAGTCACGCCAATAGTTTACATAGATGATGTCTTAATATTCTCGCACACCATGTGACCGGAAGACTTTTAAGCACCTTAAACTTCTACCAAGTAGTCAAAACCAATGGGCTAGTACTATCAAAAAGAAGATGGACCTATTCCAAACTAAAATTAGGTTCTTAGGCCATTACATACATGGGGGGAACCATCATTCCCATGAAAGGACAATGGTCTTTAAAAGTTTCTTTGATGAAATCCTAGAAAAGAAGCATTCTGCGAGAGATTTCTAGGAAGCCTAAATTATGCTAGAGACTTCCCTTCCAGGGAATAAGTGAAGACCTGTGAACCTACTGTACTCAAAGACTCAAAAAGAAACAAGCAACTGGTGTGAGACCCATGCCAAGGCCGTTCAAGATATCAAGAAACTAGTAAAAAAGAAATCCCCGCCTAGTTCGCAAACCCGGACCTCCCAAAAATTGTTGAGACCGATGCCTCCGACTCTAGGATATGGAGGAGTCCTCAAACAAGATCGACCAAGGGAAGGAAACCCCAGTTCAAGAGCACTGGACTATGGAACCAAGCCCTGGAAGAATTACAAGACCATTAAAAGGAAATTTTATCAACAGGTCTTATGCATTCGAAATTTCAGAGTGATTTACTAAACAAAAGATTTTTAGTAAAGAGTTGATCGTGCTATGTACCAAACAAGTTTTAAAAAATGATGTTCAAAATATTGCATCAAAACAAAGATTTTGCAAGATGGCAAGCACTCTTATCAAGCTTTGATTTTGAAATAGAACACATAAAAGGAGAAATGAATTCCATCCTATTTTCTCACAAGGGAATTTTAGGGGACCCGAGTCATTTCAAGAATCATGGCTCCTAAGGAGCCTCCCGATCAAAAACAAAATCCAAGAGCTCCTGCGCAAACCAGCCCCATCAAAACAATCGGGCCTCGACCTCTTCCAAAGGTCCCATACAACCAAGTAGTAGCCACAAGCTCCATACAAATAGTCCCGGCCACTATTTAACCACCTCAATAATGTCTAGACCAAAGACAACATAAATTCATCCAACCAAGTTTTATTCCCCCAAAAGCCGGTGACATCCAAAAAACAAAGATTCACGAGGTCCTAGTATCCCTCGATGAACAACTTACCAAAGGTTGCCAAACCCTTCTAATGACATTCGCTTGAGTATTTTTTAATAAATCGGCAATACTCATACCTAAAGCAATGCAAAGTCCCAAGAATTCTATGAGTTCATCCTCATAGTATACCCAGATTCCATCAGATCAAACAAAACTTTGATAAAACAGTACTTAATCTCGTGACACACATCAGTTACTATTCTCAAGATCCTCAGCACTACTGATTGGGGTGCACACCCTTTACAACATAAGAAGTTCTCACAAAACTACCAGCCACAAGAGTACCACTTCTTTGATTACATCGATGCATGGCACCATGCATTCTTGTACCAGAATCAGCAGAATAAGCACTCGTGGTTTTTCTGCTTCGATTATAAATTCTCCAGTTCTATCCCAGTCTGGTTCCCAAAATGGTGGACCACTTACGGTCCAATCCTTGACATCTTACCAGATCCCATTTTTGAAGCCTATCATGTATTTTGCCAGCACACTGAACAGATCCCTGAGCAGCCAGATCTCTTAAGGTTTTTTATCCACTGCAAACTTGCATGGATAATGTATTGGGAATATGAGACCACCAGACAAGAGACCGATGAATGGTCCATTGAATCCCTCATCAGAGGATTCAGAGTAAAATGGTGGGATAAATGTGATCTCACAAAATGCTCCAAGGAAACCCTCATCAAAGCCCTTAGCAAGTCCAAGGACAAAGCCCAAATTACAGCCCAACTAAGGCCCAGTTAACGTGCTCAAGAAAATCCAAGTCCAGCAAGAAGAAAGAGGCTCCAGCCTGAAGCCCCAGCAAGTAAATCGCAGCCCAACTGGCTGCACAGAATCTGGAAGAAGAAGAAGCCCATTCAGAAGGAGCCCATTCTAGTGTAGGATCCATTGGGCCGCATCTCCATCAAGGAGAATACGCCCAAGATCCCAACAGCTGAGCCCAAGAAGTAACGCAACAATTCTCCACCTCATCGCCCAAGTCCACAAGAAGAAACTGGGCACAACCTCGTAGACCCGGGAAGTAATCCAGCCTATCACACCTGGATTCCGGTATACGGATCCTAGCCAACGGGCAATCCGGCAACCCGAAAGGGAAAAGGATGCCTACGTTAGTGACGTAAGGATAACTCCTATCACACTATCGCCACAACTCGGCAATTAAAATATCGAGTTTAAACAAATGCGAACACAATGTGGAAAACATCTGCCCCCAGATATGGAATGCCACGTGTCCCCACTACTACCTGGAAGAATCTTTCTAGAAGACCCTTATCAAGATGCCTTTCACAAGGTAAACAATGAAAGCAAATGCTCGGCACATCCGTCCAAGTCGGGACCCTCCACCCAACATTTCTCAATCATCTTTCGCCACAAAGAAAGCTGATTGGAAGAATCTTTAGAAGACCTTATCAAGATGCCTTCACAAGGCAAACAAAGAAAGCAATGTCGGCACATCCGTCCAAGTCGGGACCCTCCACCCAACATTTTTCAATCATCTTTCGGCCACGTGAAAGTTTGATTCCTTTCTTCTTTCCGCTAAAAGGACAAAAGACGCGTGATTCACGAGAGGCACTCGTGATACGCAAGCCCCGCTCAAGACCCAAAAAGGTCTACTTAAGACCGGACTTCGGAAGAAGGAGGAGGAGGTTTCAAGAAGAGAACACAACTCTATTCTCTCCGTGCCTTCACAAGCATTTTTAGTTTTTCATTTTTATTTTTCAAGTTGTAAAAGACTTGAACATCGAAGCACAAGTCCCGTCCCTAAGCCCCAATCTTGTAACCTGCACTGTATCAAGCTTTCGGCCCCGATCAAGGCTTGCCTCCCGCAAGTAGTTACTATTAGTCTTCTCCCAAAACCAGAAGTTATTTCCAAGACTCAATGATATCAAGAATGTAATCTCAGATCTCCGTAAAAGCACAAGTTTATAAATTCTTCGTATTTTCTACTTATCTTCAAATGCTCATAAGAAATAATAGGCTCGTTCGTATTGTGCTCTTCACCTACTTTAAGTGGTTTCTCATTTTTTTTTTTTACGAAGAAAAGGTTGGGTAAACATAGCACTGGACCGCTCCGAAGGGGCAGACGGACTGTAAGACCCGGTGATCGGCGGTGTACCACTAGTTAGTGCCTTTTCCCAGTTAAAAAACGGTAAAATGCACTTTTAAAAGGGGGATAGTGCCATTGATGGACCAATTAAATCGGACCATGTCTTCAAGTACCATTGAGGACTGGAGTTCAAACTCCAGTATTATCAGTAGTGATGAACTTAGGAGGGATAACCACCTCCAAAAATGGACCATCCCAAAGATTCCGACCAAACAAGTTTATAAACAAGACCTGTACAGCTTCACTGAAGCTATTAGTACAGTTGAACAAACAGTTGACTTTAGTCCGGAGACGCATGAAATATGCCTCTTCAACCCAACAACCCTTCAACAGTTAAAACAAAAATATAATTATTTGCATATAGGTTTAATCCAAGTTATGTAAAGCCCCTCCATAGGGAAGGGCTAAACACATCCATCCTCCCGGCATTAAGAGACGCCTGTGTTCTCAACTTTGATGACTCCTCATAGAGCCATTGAAACCAAAGATGTGCTACGGACCACCCATTTTAATTGTTACCCGTGATATCAATTTACCCTTAAAAGATGCTAACATACTAGACTCTTTAAAAATTAACTTCAAGTCCCATGGCTACAATATGAAGCCTGGATCAATACCCATAGCAGTAGTCCATAGGATCCAAGATAAGGCCATGAAAAAATCTCGACCTAGGGCCCTCCGTAAATCGAAAAAGGATACACCAAGTTTGTAGAAACAGATTTTGCTCATGCCAGGGCAATTCTACCCAGAATGACTAAATGGGATGACATTGCCTTCCCAGATGAATGGAAACTTCAGGTTCAAGTGCCCAGGCCACAGGTAGAAAATAAAGAAGTAGAATACATAACCCAAACCTGTGATGGCGAGGTGTCCATCAGGTTTGTTAGAAACCAGCCTAAGGACAAAGAACCTGCTGAGTCTTCATCCAGAAGACCCCCAGTAAGAAAAATCGTTGAACAACCTGCCAGAGCTTCGTACTCGGGCACACCCTCAAATTACTGCCACTCATCCAGGACTAGTAACTTAACAGGAATTAGACAACATGGAGGCATCCTTAGAGGGATGTATGATGAATTTAAAAGTTTAGAAAATCTAAGTGATGGATCAAACCAGGATGAAACAGTCACAAGGCCAAACTCCCCATCCTTCTCCCAGATGGAGCCACCAGTAGGAAAGGTAGGAGTAATAATAGCAGACCAAGAGTTCGAAATAGACAAACCAATGTTAAGAAAAGATTTTGATCTTCCAATAAATAAAGACAAGAAAGAATGGTTTTTTAAAAACACTACTTCAGACCAACAAGCTAAAATCAGAGAACATTGGTATGAACAAATGAACAAACATAGAACCAACATAATATTCTTCACCTACCTAGACATTTACGCCCAATACCATGGGTTAGAATACCCATTTGAAAACATGGCCCCAACCCAGAAGACTACAACTCTCTGGATAACAGATAAAGATGAGGAGATTGAATCCATTCATCCTCCCTATAACATAATCAAGATAAAAACAGGAGCAACAGAGACCATAGGAGCCCCTTGTAGATCAACATCTGGAAACACTGAGAGCGACAAAAAAATTAATCAGTCTAGCAAACTATTCAAACCAGCACCTCCTAACCATAGGAAGACAGCTAAATAGGATAGAGAACATAGTACAAACAAAACCCAGTACTTCCCAGGGAATTTCACCATCTGAGGAACACCCAAGTACTCAGAGGCATAGGCCTCTATTCATACCTCATAACATAAGCTTGAGATCTGCAAAAGCTTTGAACAGAGCTGATGCATTGAAAGAAATTGAACAGAGGCTCAAAGGCTTAGTAATACCAGAGACACCAAACAAGGAATCCCAAGACTCGGCAGTAGCTCAAGTCGATGTAATAAGATCTCAAGAAAATAAACCCAGTTCCATACATAGGATTGAAGAAGACTATTACCAAAGGTCCAAGCCAAAACCCAGTTTTTTAGATCTACAAATAGAGAACAGGGGAATGTATCCCCAGGCCTCTTATCAAAGTGGCGTAATCTATGAATGGAACATAGACGGCATGTCTGAATATAACATCAAAAATAAGTTACATGAGATGACAATGGTAGCAAATGCCTACCGGATAAAAGAAACTTCTGATCAGGCAGTAGCCGATCTTCTAGTCTCAGGCTTTACAGGCCAATTAAAAGGATGGTGGGACTTCGTCCTAACCCAAGAACAAAGAATAGCAATCCTGTATGCAGTACAGATTGATGACCAAGGAGAAGTAATCCAAGACAGGAATGGACCTATTGAGGATGCAGTAAATACACTCATCTTCAACTTAACCAAACATTTCCTAGAGATCCATCTAAACTCAAAGATAGATCCACTGAACAATTATCAAACCTAAAATGCAGAAAATTACATGACCTTAAGTGGTACAAAGATATCTTCATGACCAGAGTTATGTCCAGGGAAGATGCAAATCTCCCATTCTCGGAAAGAAAAATTCCTAATGTGCCTCCCTAATATTTTCAGAAAAGATAAAACAGAAACTGAGAAAAGAGAACAACGGAGAAATTCCCTACGACAGTTACACTTATGGGGAATTAAATAGTATCATCCACGAAGAAGCAATGTCTCTTTGTACAGACCTAAGACTAGCCCAACAAATGAAAAAAGAAAATAAGTCCTATAGAAAAGAACTAGGAGGGTTCTGTGAACAGTATGGGTTCCCTGCCCCAAAATCGGAGAAGAAACATAAAAGGAAATCCCATAAATTCAAAGAATCATCCAAGCATTACAAAGAAGACAAGTATAAAAATATGAACCAAATAAGTACTATTCAAAACCAAGGTTCAATAAGAAAAACGGTTCAACCAAACCAAAGCCACGAAGAACCAAAAAGGATGATACCAAAACTACCTTAAAAACCCAAAGGTTGTTTTAATCATGGGAAACCAGGCCACATAGCCAACATCGTAGAATAGCCAAAAGGGTTAGCTTACTTAGCCTGGACCGAGTACCCAAAGAAAAATATTCGAAATATTCGCTAAGTCTGACTCAGAGGATTTGGACTCGGAAGAAGAGGTCTTCTATGAAGCCATCAACCAAATAAACCATGATCAGGACTCAAAGTCCAGTAGTAGCAGTGACACAGAACCGGATGCAGTTGCATGCAACTGCATAACCTCTGCCATAAAAGGCGAATGCTCCTGCACCACCAGTGACGGCTCTGAAACCAAATCCATTGGCATGATAAGACAATCATTCTTTGATGCCATTGAACAAATAGCAGACGTTCAAATTAGAAAACAGTGCCTCGAAGAAGCCAGACAAGCTTTAGAAGAAAACAAAGAAAGACCTAAGGCTTATGATATAAACCAGGTCTTCAAAAGGTTTGAACAAAGGAAGACTGCAAGTAATTCAGAAAACACTAGAATAACAAACCTGGAAGTTACTACTCAAGATTTAAAAAGAGAAATAAAAGAAGTAAAAGCTGAGTTAATTAAACTGAAAGGAAAGTCAAAACAAATTCAGGAAGAACCAGAACCAGGACAAGAATCAGGCTCCCAAAATTTCATAGCAAGCATATATACTTCTCCCCAAAAATGGCACGTAAAGGTCAAATTAACCATAGGCTCTTCCTATAAGTTTTCTTCAGTAGCCCTCATAGACTCAGGAGCCCAGCTGAACTGTATTCAAGAAGGAATAATTCCAACCCAATATTACCAAAAAACTGCACAGAGGCTTACCACAGCCAGTGGTGAATACATGAATGTTCAGTACAAATTACCTGAAGTACATATATGCAATCAGGGCATATGCTTCAAACAAGCCTTTATCCTAGTAAAGAATCTAGATGGACAGGTAATTCTAGGACAACCATTCATAGAATTAATCAAACCCTTTAAAGTAACCAACAAAGGCTTAACCACCAAGATAGGCAAACAAAGAATTACGTTTGAATTTTTAGAACCTTCAGACCTAGAACAAATAGGACGAGCAAAAGCTGCATCTATAACAAAGGATCCTACCATTAGAAGTATAAAAGCCAAAGAAAGACACCTAAGTCATTTAAAAATGAAATCATGCACATCAAGATCATGGAACAATTACAAGAACAGCCAATAAAAACCTGTGTTAATAGATTAAGAACCTCAAGATAATCTATGTTCAATTCCCGATGCTTTTGGCACAGAAAAGACACATAGTAAAATTACCATACGAAAAGGAATTCTCAGAAAAAAACATTCCAACCAAGGCCAGGCCCATTCAAATGAGCCAGGAACTTCAAGAGACCTGCAAAAAAGAAATCCAAGAGTTATTAAATAAAAAACCTCATTAGAAACAGTAAGTCTCCCTGGAGTTGTGCTGCCTTCTATGTAAACAAGAATGCAGAAATAGAAAGAGGAGCACCAAGATTGGTCATAAATTATAAGCCCCTCAACGATGTCCTACAATGGATTAGATACCCAATCCCTAACAAGAAAGACCTACTCCAAAAAATTCACAAAGCCAAGATCTTTTCAAAGTTTGACTTAAAGTCTGGATATTGGCAAATCCAGGTTCATGAACAAGACAAATACAAAACAGCCTTCACCACACCCTTTGGTCATTACGAATGGAATGTAATGCCATTTGGTCTAAAAAATGCCCCAAGTGAATTCCAAAACATAATGAATGATATATTCAACCCGTACAGTAGTCACGCAATAGTTTACATAGATGATGTCTTAATATTCTCAGACACCATAGACCAGCACTTTAAGCACCTTAGAAACTTCTACCAAGTAGTCAAAACCAATGGGCTAGTACTATCAAAAAAGAAGATGGACCTATTCCAAACTAAAATTAGGTTCTTAGGCCATTACATACATCAGGGAACCATCATTCCCATAGAAAGGACAATGGTCTTTGCAGAAAAGTTTCCTGATGAAATCCTAGAAAAGAAGCAGTTGCAGAGATTTCTAGGAAGCCTAAATTATGTTAGAGACTTCCTTCCAGGAATAAGTAAGACCTGTGAACCTCTGTACCAAAGACTCAAAAAGAAACAACCAGCCTGGTGTGAGACCCATACCAAGGCCGTTCAAGATATCAAGAAACTAGTAAAAGAAATCCCCTGTCTAGTTCTGGCAAACCCGGACCTCCCAAAAATTGTTGAGACTGATGCCTCCGACCTAGGATATGGAGGAGTCCTCAAACAGATTGACCAAGGGAAGGAAACCCTGGTTCAGTACACTTCTGGACTATGGAACCAAGCCCAGAAGAATTACAGTACCATTAAAAAGGAAATTTTATCAGTAGTCTTATGCATTCAGAAATTTCAGAGTGATTTACTAAACAAAAGATTTTTAGTAAGAGTTGATTGCAGTGCAGCCAAACAAGTTTTAAAAAATGATGTTCAAAATATTGCATCAAAACAGATTTTTGCAAGATGGCAAGCACTCTTATCAAGCTTTGATTTTGAAATAGAACACATAAAAGGAGAAATGAATTCCATCCCTGATTTTCTCACAAGGGAATTTTTGCAGGGACCCAGAGTCATTTCAGTAATCATGGCTCCTAAGGAGCCTCCCCAGTCAAAAACAAAATCCAAGAGCTCCTATGCAAAACCAGCCCCATCAAAACAATTGGCCTTGACCTCTTCCAGTGTCCCATACAACCAAGTAGTAGCCACAAGCTCCACCCAAATAGTCCCACCACAAGAACCACCTCAATAATGTCTAGGCCCAAGACAACATCGATCCAAACCAAGTTTTACCCCAAAAGCCAGACATCCAAAAACAGTACTACGAGGTCCTAGTATCCTTGATGAACAACTTACCAAAGGCTGCCAGACCCCTAATGACATTGCCCGGAGAGTATTTTTTAAGGACTGGCAATACTATACCTCAAGCAATGCAAAGTCCCAAGAATTCTATGAGTTCATCCTCATAGATACTGATTCCATCAGGATCAAACAAAACTTTGATAAAACAGACCCTAATCTTGTGACCCACACATCGTTACTATTCTCAAGATCCTCAAGACTACCGATTGGGGTGCACACCCTTTACAACATAAGAAGTTCTCACAAAACTACCAGCCACAAGAGTACCACTTCTTTGATTACATCGATGCATGGCACCATGCATTCTTGTACGTAATCAGCAGAATAAGCACTCGTGGTTTTTTCGCTTCGATTATAAATTCTCCGTTCTATCCCACCTGTTCCCAAAATGGTGGACCACTTACGGTCCAATCCTTGACATCTTACCGATCCCATTTTTGAAGCCTATCATGTATTTTGCCAAAGACACCGAATGATCCCCGAGCAGCGATCTCTTAAGGTTTTTTATCCACCGCAAACTTGCATGGATAATGTATTGGGAATATGAGACCACCGACAAGAGACCGATGAATGGTCCATTGAATCCCTCATCAGAGGATTCAGAGTAAAATGGTGGGATAAATGTGATCTCACAAAATGCTCCAAGGAAACCCTCATCAAAGCCCTTAGCAAGTCCAAGGACAAAGCCCAAATTACAGCCCAACTAAGGCCCGCTAATGTGCTCAAGAAAATCCAAGTCCAAAGAAAGAAGAGGCTCCGCTTGAAGCCCAAAAGTAAATCGCAGCCCAACCGGCTGCAATAGAATCTGAAGAAGAAGAAGCCCATTCAGAAGGAGCCCATTCTAGTGTAGGATCCATTGGGCCGCATCTCCATCAAGGAGAATACGCCCAAGATCCCAACAGTGAGCCCGAAGAAGTAACGCAACAATTCTCCACCTCATCAGCCAAGTCCACAAGAAGAAACTTGGGCCAACCTCAGAGACCCAGGAAGTAATCCAGCCTATCACACCCTGGATTCCGGGTATATGGATCCTAGCCAATGGGCAATCCGGGCAACCCGAAAGGGAAAAGGATGCCTACGTTAGTGTGACGTAAGGATAACTCCTATCACACTATTGCCACAACTCGGCAATTAAAATATTGAGTTTAAACAGCGAACACAATGTGGAAAACGATCTGTCCCCGGATATGGAATGCCACGTGTCCCCACTACCACCTGGAAGAATCTTTCTAGAAGACCCTTATCAAGATGCCTTTCACAAGGCAAACAGTAAAGCAATGTCGGCACATCCGTCCAAGTTGGGACCCTCCACCCGACATTTCTCAATCATCTTTCGGCCACAGTAAAAGTTTGATTGGAAGAATCTTTCTAGAAGACCCTTATCAAGATGCCTTTCACAAGGCAAACAGTAAAGCAATGTCGGCACATCCGTCCAAGTTGGGACCCTCCACCCAACATTTTTCAATCATCTTTCGGCCACAGTAAAAGTTTGATTCCTTTCTTCTTTCGGCCAAAAGGACAAAAGACGCGTGATTCACGGAGGCACCTCGTGATACGCAAGCCCTGCTCAAGACCCAAAAAAGGTCTACTTAAGACCGGACTTCGGAAGAAGGAGGGAGGAGGTTTTTGAAGAAGAGAACACAACTCTATTCTCTCCAGGCCTTCGTCAAGCATTTTTAGTTTTTCATTTTTATTTTTCAAGTTGTAAAAGACTTCGAACATCGAAGCACAAGTCCTGTCCTGAAGCCCCAATCTTGTAACCAGACCTGTATCAAGCTTTCGTCCCAGATCAAGGCTTGCCTCCTGCAAGTAGTTACTATTAGTCTTCTCCCAAAACCAGTAAGTTATTTCCAAGACTTGAATGATATCAAGAATGTAATTCAGATCTCCTGTAAAAGCACAAGTTTATAAATTCTTCGTATTTTCTACTTATCTTCAAATCTCATAAGACCAAGTTTTATCATAAGTTTTTCCGCCTTATTTCTCTCGAACACGCCACACACCGAGCACTCGTAGTATGATCCTTCGTTTCCACTGTATCGAGCCATAGCACGAAATAATAGGCTGCGTTTATTGTGCTCTTCACCTACTTTAAGTGGTTTCTCATTTTTTTTTACGAAGAAAAGGTTGGGTAAACTAGCACCTGGACCGCTCCGAAGGGGCGACGGATGTAAGACCGGTGATCGGCGTGTACACTAGTTAGTGCCTTTTCCCGTTAAAAACGGTAAAATGCACTTTTAAAAGGGGGATAGTGCCATTGATGGACCAATTAAATCGGACCATGTCTTCAAGTACCATTGAGGACTGGAGTTCAAACTCCAGTATTATCAGTAGTGATGAACTTAGGAGGGATAACCACCTCCAAAAATGGACCATCCCAAAGATTCCGACCAAACAAGTTTATAAACAAGACTGTATGAGCTTCACTTGAAGCTATTAGTACGATTGAACAAACGATTGACTTTAGTCCGGAGACGCATGAAATATGCCTCTTCAACCCAACAACCCTTCAACAGTTAAAACAAAAATATAATTATTTGCATATAGGTTTAATCCAAGTTGCGGTAAAGCCCCTCCATAGGGAAGGGCTAAACACATCCATCCTCCTGGCATTAAGAGACGCCAGGTTTCTGAACTTTGATGACTCCCTCATAGGAGCCATTGAAACCAGCATGTGCTACGGACCAGTCCATTTTAATTGTTACCCAGATATCAATTTACCCTTAAAAGATGCTAACATACTAGACTCTTTAAAAATTAACTTCAAGTCCCATGGCTACAATATGAAGCCTGGATCAATACCCATAGCAGTAGTCCATAGGATCCAGTATAAGGCCATGAAAAAAATCTCAGGACCTAGGGCCCTCCAGAAATCTGAAAAAGGATACACCAAGTTTGTAGAAACAGATTTTGCTCATGCCAGGGCAATTCTACCCAGAATGACTAAATGGGATGACATTGCCTTCCCAGATGAATGGAAACTTCAGGTTCAAGTGCCCAGGCCACAGGTAGAAAATAAAGAAGTAGAATACATAACCCAAACCTGTGATGGCGAGGTGTCCATCAGGTTTGTTAGAAACCAGCCTAAGGACAAAGAACCTGCTGAGTCTTCATCCAGAAGACCCCCAGTAAGAAAAATCGTTGAACAACCTGCCAGAGCTTCGTACTCGGGCACACCCTCAAATTACTGCCACTCATCCAGGACTAGTAACTTAACAGGAATTAGACAACATGGAGGCATCCTTAGAGGGATGTATGATGAATTTAAAAGTTTAGAAAATCTAAGTGATGGATCAAACCAGGATGAAACAGTCACAAGGCCAAACTCCCCATCCTTCTCCCAGATGGAGCCACCAGTAGGAAAGGTAGGAGTAATAATAGCAGACCAAGAGTTCGAAATAGACAAACCAATGTTAAGAAAAGATTTTGATCTTCCAATAAATAAAGACAAGAAAGAATGGTTTTTAAAAACACTACTTGGACCAACAAGCTAAAATCGGAGAACATTGGTATGAACAAATGAACAAACATAGAACCAACATAATATTCTTCACCTACCTAGACATTTACGCCCAATACCATGGATTAGAATACCCATTTGAAAACATGGCCCCAACCCAGAAGACTACAACTCTCGGATAATGAGATAAAGATGAGGAGATTGAATCCATTCATCCTCCCTATAACATAATCAAGATAAAAACAGGAGCAACAGAGACCATAGGAGCCCCTTGTAGATCAACATCTGGAAACACTGAGAGCGACAAAAAATTAATCAGTCTAGCAAACTATTCAAACCAGCACCTCCTAACCATAGGAAGACAGCTAAATAGGATAGAGAACATAGTACAAACAAAACCCAGTACTTCCCAGGGAATTTCACCATCTGAGGAACACCCAAGTACTCAGAGGCATAGGCCTCTATTCATACCTCATAACATAAGCTTGAGATCTGCAAAAGCTTTGAACAGAGCTGATGCATTGAAAGAAATTGAACAGAGGCTCAAAGGCTTAGTAATACCAGAGACACCAAACAAGGAATCCCAAGACTCGGCAGTAGCTCAAGTCGATGTAATAAGATCTCAAGAAAATAAACCCAGTTCCATACATAGGATTGAAGAAGACTATTACCAAAGGTCCAAGCCAAAACCCAGTTTTTTAGATCTACAAATAGAGAACAGGGGAATGTATCCCCAGGCCTCTTATCAAAGTGGCGTAATCTATGAATGGAACATAGACGGCATGTCCGAATATAACATCAAAAATAAGTTACATGAGATGACAATGGTAGCAAATGCCTACCGGATAAAAGAAACTTCGATCGATCAGCAGAGCCGATCTTCTAGTCTCGAGCTTTACAGGCCAATTAAAAGGATGGTGGGACTTCGTCCTAACCCAAGAACAAAGAATAGCAATCCTGTATGCAGTACAGATTGATGACCAAGGAGAAGTAATCCAAGACAGGAATGGACCTATTGAGGATGCAGTAAATACACTCATCTTCAACTTAACCAAACATTTCCTAGGAGATCCATCTAAACTCAAAGATAGATCCGCTGAACAATTATCAAACCTAAAATGCAGAAAATTACATGACCTTAAGTGGTACAAAGATATCTTCATGACCAGAGTTATGTCCAGGGAAGATGCAAATCTCCCATTCGGAAAGAAAAATTCCTAACAGGCCTCCCAGAATATTTTGGAAAAGATAAAAAACAGCGAGAAAAGAGAACAACGGAGAAATTCCCTACGACAGTTACACTTATGGGGAATTAAATAGTATCATCCACGAAGAAGCAATGTCTCTTTGTACAGACCTAAGACTAGCCCAACAAATGAAAAAAGAAAATAAGTCCTATAGAAAAGAACTAGGAGGGTTCTGTGAACAGTATGGGTTCCCTGCCCCAAAATCGGAGAAGAAACATAAAAGGAAATCCCATAAATTCAAAGAATCATCCAAGCATTACAAAGAAGACAAGTATAAAAAATATGAACCAAATAAGTACTATTCAAAACCAAGGTTCAATAAGAAAAAACGGTTCAACCAAACCAAAGCCACAGAAGAACCAAAAAAGGATGATACCAAAACTACCTCAGAAAAACCCAAAGGTTGTTTTAACTATGGGAAACCAGGCCACATAGCCAAATACTGTAGAATAGCCAAAAGGGTTAGCTTACTTAGCCTGGACCAGAGTACCCAGCAAAAAATATTCGAAATATTCGCTAAGTCTGACTCAGAGGATTTGGACTCGGAAGAAGAGGTCTTCTATGAAGCCATCAACCAAATAAACCATGATCAGGACTCAAAGTCCAGTAGTAGCAGTGACACAGAACCGGATGCAGTTGCATGCAACTGCATAACCTCTGCCATAAAAGGCGAATGCTCCTGCACCACCAGTGACGGCTCTGAAACCAAATCCATTGGCATGATAAGACAATCATTCTTTGATGCCATTGAACAAATAGCGAGCGTTCAAATTAGAAAACGATTGCCTCGAAGAAGCCGGACAAGCTTTAGAAGAAAACAAAGAAAGACCTAAGGCTTATGATATAAACCAGGTCTTCAAAAGGTTTGAACAAAGGAAGACTGCAAGTAATTCAGAAAACACTAGAATAACAAATCTGGAAGTTACTACTCAAGATTTAAAAAGAGAAATAAAAGAAGTAAAAGCTGAGTTAATTAAACTGAAAGGAAAGTCAAAACAAATTCAGGAAGAACCAGAACCAGGACAAGAATCAGGCTCCCAAAATTTCATAGCAAGCATATATACTTCTCCCCAAAAATGGCACGTAAAGGTTAAATTAACCATAGGCTCTTCCTATAAGTTTTCTTCAGTAGCCCTCATAGACTCAGGAGCCCAGCTGAACTGTATTCAAGAAGGAATAATTCCAACCCAGTATTACCAAAAAACTGCACAGAGGCTTACCACAGCCAGTGGTGAATACATGAATGTTCAGTACAAATTACCTGAAGTACATATATGCAATCAGGGCATATGCTTCAAACAAGCCTTTATCCTAGTAAAGAATCTAGATGGACAGGTAATTCTAGGACAACCATTCATAGAATTAATCAAACCCTTTAAAGTAACCAACAAAGGCTTAACCACCAAGATAGGCAAACAAAGAATTACGTTTGAATTTTTAGAACCTTCAGACCTAGAACAAATAGGACGAGCAAAAGCTGCATCTATAACAAAAGATCCTACCATTAGAAGTATAAAAGCCAAAGAAAGACACCTAAGTCATTTAAAAAATGAAATCATGCACATCAAGACTGCGGAACAATTACAAGAACAGCCAATAAAAACCCAGGTTAATAGATTAAGAACCCAGTTCGAAGATAATCTATGTTTAATTCCACGATGCTTTTTGGCACAGGAAAAGACACATAGTAAAATTACCATACGAAAAGGAATTCTCAGAAAAAAACATTCCAACCAAGGCCAGGCCCATTCAAATGAGCCAGGAACTTCAAGAGACCTGCAAAAAAGAAATCCAAGAGTTATTAAATAAAAACCTCATTAGAAACAGTAAGTCTCCCTGGAGTTGTGCTGCCTTCTATGTAAACAAGAATGCAGAAATAGAAAGAGGAGCACCAAGATTGGTCATAAATTATAAGCCCCTCAACGATGTCCTACAATGGATTAGATACCCAATCCCTAACAAGAAAGACCTACTCCAAAAAATTCACAAAGCCAAGATCTTTTCAAAGTTTGACTTAAAGTCTGGATATTGGCAAATCCAGGTTCATGAACAAGACAAATACAAAACAGCCTTCACCACACCCTTTGGTCATTACGAATGGAATGTAATGCCATTTGGTCTAAAAAATGCCCCAAGTGAATTCCAAAACATAATGAATGATATATTCAACCCGTACAGTAGTCACGCAATAGTTTACATAGATGATGTCTTAATATTCTCAGACACCATAGACCAGCACTTTAAGCACCTTAGAAACTTCTACCAAGTAGTCAAAACCAATGGGCTAGTACTATCAAAAAAGAAGATGGACCTATTCCAAACTAAAATTAGGTTCTTAGGCCATTACATACATCAGGGAACCATCATTCCCATAGAAAGGACAATGGTCTTTGCAGAAAAGTTTCTGATGAAATCCTAGAAAAGAAGCGATTCTGAGAGATTTCTAGGAAGCCTAAATTATGTTAGAGACTTCCTTCCGGGAATAAGTAAGACTGTGAACCTCTGTACCAAAGACTCAAAAAGAAACAACCAGCCTGGTGTGAGACCCATACCAAGGCCGTTCAAGATATCAAGAAACTAGTAAAAGAAATCCCCTGTCTAGTTCTGGCAAACCCGGACCTCCCAAAAATTGTTGAGACTGATGCCTCCGACCTAGGATATGGAGGAGTCCTCAAACAGATTGACCAAGGGAAGGAAACCCTGGTTCAGTACACTTCTGGACTATGGAACCAAGCCCAGAAGAATTACAGTACCATTAAAAAGGAAATTTTATCAGTAGTCTTATGCATTCAGAAATTTCAGAGTGATTTACTAAACAAAAGATTTTTAGTAAGAGTTGATTGCAGTGCAGCCAAACAAGTTTTAAAAAATGATGTTCAAAATATTGCATCAAAACAGATTTTTGCAAGATGGCAAGCACTCTTATCAAGCTTTGATTTTGAAATAGAACACATAAAAGGAGAAATGAATTCCATCCCTGACTTTCTCACAAGGGAATTTTTGCAGGGACCCAGAGTCATTTCAGTAATCATGGCTCCTAAGGAGCCTCCCCAGTCAAAAACAAAATCCAAGAGCTCCTATGCAAAACCAGCCCCATCAAAACAATTGGCCTTGACCTCTTCCAGTGTCCCATACAACCAAGTAGTAGCCACAAGCTCCACCCAAATAGTCCCAGCCACAAGAACCACCTCAATAATGTCTAGGCCCAGTACAACATCAGTATCCAAACCAAGTTTTACCCCCAAAAGCCAGTACATCCAAAAACAGTACTACGAGGTCCTAGTATCCCTTGATGAACAACTTACCAAAGGCTGCCAGACCCCTAATGACATTGCCCGGAGAGTATTTTTTAAGGACTGGCAATACTATACCTCAAGCAATGCAAAGTCCCAAGAATTCTATGAGTTCATCCTCATAGATACTGATTCCATCAGGATCAAACAAAACTTTGATAAAACAGACCCTAATCTTGTGACCCACACATCAGTTACTATTCTCAAGATCCTCAGCACTACTGATTGGGGTGCACACCCTTTACAACATAAGAAGTTCTCACAAAACTACCAGCCACAAGAGTACCACTTCTTTGATTACATCGATGCATGGCACCATGCATTCTTGTACCAGAATCAGCAGAATAAGCACTCGTGGTTTTTCTGCTTCGATTATAAATTCTCCAGTTCTATCCCAGTCTGGTTCCCAAAATGGTGGACCACTTACGGTCCAATCCTTGACATCTTACCAGATCCCATTTTTGAAGCCTATCATGTATTTTGCCAGCACACTGAACAGATCCCTGAGCAGCCAGATCTCTTAAGGTTTTTTATCCACTGCAAACTTGCATGGATAATGTATTGGGAATATGAGACCACCAGACAAGAGACCGATGAATGGTCCATTGAATCCCTCATCAGAGGATTCAGAGTAAAATGGTGGGATAAATGTGATCTCACAAAATGCTCCAAGGAAACCCTCATCAAAGCCCTTAGCAAGTCCAAGGACAAAGCCCAAATTACAGGCCCAACTAAGGCCCAGTTAACAGGCTCAGCAAAATCCAAGTCCAGCAGCAGCAAGAGGCTCCAGCTTGAAGCCCAGCAAGCAGAAAATCGCAGCCCAATGCTGCAATAGAATCGAAGAAGAAGAAGCCCATTCGGAAGGAGCCCATTCTAGTGTAGGATCCATTGGGCCGCATCTCCATCAAGGAGAATACGCCCAAGATCCCAACAGTGAGCCCGAAGAAGTAACGCAACAATTCTCCACCTCATCAGCCAAGTCCACAAGAAGAAACTTGGGCCAACCTCAGAGACCCAGGAAGTAATCCAGCCTATCACACCCTGGATTCCGGGTATATGGATCCTAGCCAATGGGCAATCCGGGCAACCCGAAAGGGAAAAGGATGCCTACGTTAGTGTGACGTAAGGATAACTCCTATCACACTATTGCCACAACTCGGCAATTAAAATATTGAGTTTAAACAGTGCGAACACAATGTGGAAAACAGTCTGTCCCCCAGATATGGAATGCCACGTGTCCCCACTACCAGTCTGGAAGAATCTTTCTAGAAGACCCTTATCAAGATGCCTTTCACAAGGCAAACAGTAAAGCAATGTCGGCACATCCGTCCAAGTTGGGACCCTCCACCCAACATTTCTCAATCATCTTTCGGCCACAGTAAAAGTTTGATTGGAAGAATCTTTCTAGAAGACCCTTATCAAGATGCCTTTCACAAGGCAAACAGTAAAGCAATGTCGGCACATCCGTCCAAGTTGGGACCCTCCACCCGACATTTCTCAATCATCTTTCGGCCACAGTAAAAGTTTGATTCCTTTCTTCTTTCGGCCAAAAGGACAAAAGACGCGTGATTCACGGAGGCACCTCGTGATACGCAAGCCCTGCTCAAGACCCAAAAAAGGTCTACTTAAGACCGGACTTCGGAAGAAGGAGGGAGGAGGTTTTTGAAGAAGAGAACACAACTCTATTCTCTCCAGGCCTTCGTCAAGCATTTTTAGTTTTTCATTTTTATTTTTCAAGTTGTAAAAGACTTCGAACATCGAAGCACAAGTCCTGTCCTGAAGCCCCAATCTTGTAACCAGACCTGTATCAAGCTTTCGTCCCAGATCAAGGCTTGCCTCCTGCAAGTAGTTACTATTAGTCTTCTCCCAAAACCAGTAAGTTATTTCCAAGACTTGAATGATATCAAGAATGTAATTCAGATCTCCTGTAAAAGCACAAGTTTATAAATTCTTCGTATTTTCTACTTATCTTCAAATCTCATAAGACCAAGTTTTATCATAAGTTTTTCCGCCTTATTTCTCTGAACACAGCCACACACTGAGCACTCGTAGTATGATCCTTCAGTTTCCACTGGTATCAGAGCCATAGCCTGAAATAATAGGCTCGTTTATTGTGCTCTTCACCTACTTTAAGTGGTTTCTCATTTTTTTTTTTACGAAGAAAAGGTTGGGTAAACTAGCACTGGACCGCTCCGAAGGGGCAGACGGACTGTAAGACCCGGTGATCGGCGGTGTACCACTAGTTAGTGCCTTTTCCCAGTTAAAAAACGGTAAAATGCACTTTTAAAAGGGGGATAGTGCCATTGATGGACCAATTAAATCGGACCATGTCTTCAAGTACCATTGAGGACTGGAGTTCAAACTCCAGTATTATCAGTAGTGATGAACTTAGGAGGGATAACCACCTCCAAAAATGGACCATCCCAAAGATTCCGACCAAACAAGTTTATAAACAAGACTGCATGACTTCACTGAAGCTATTAGTATGATTGAACAAACATTGACTTTAGTCCAGGAGACGCATGAAATATGCCTCTTCAACCCAACAACCCTTCAACAGTTAAAACAAAAATATAATTATTTGCATATAGGTTTAATCCAAGTTGCGGTAAAGCCCCTCCATAGGGAAGGGCTAAACACATCCATCCTCCTGGCATTAAGAGACGCCAGGTTTCTGAACTTTGATGACTCCCTCATAGGAGCCATTGAAACCAGCATGTGCTACGGACCAGTCCATTTTAATTGTTACCCAGATATCAATTTACCCTTAAAAGATGCTAACATACTAGACTCTTTAAAAATTAACTTCAAGTCCCATGGCTACAATATGAAGCCTGGATCAATACCCATAGCAGTAGTCCATAGGATCCAGTATAAGGCCATGAAAAAAATCTCAGGACCTAGGGCCCTCCAGAAATCTGAAAAAGGATACACCAAGTTTGTAGAAACAGATTTTGCTCATGCCAGGGCAATTCTACCCAGAATGACTAAATGGGATGACATTGCCTTCCCAGATGAATGGAAACTTCAGGTTCAAGTGCCCAGGCCACAGGTAGAAAATAAAGAAGTAGAATACATAACCCAACCTGTGATGGCGAGGTGTCCATCAGGTTTGTTAGAAACCAGCCTAAGGACAAAGAACCTGCTGAGTCTTCATCCAGAAGACCCCCAGTAAGAAAAATCGTTGAACAACCTGCCAGAGCTTCGTACTCGGGCACACCCTCAAATTACTGCCACTCATCCAGGACTAGTAACTTAACAGGAATTAGACAACATGGAGGCATCCTTAGAGGGATGTATGATGAATTTAAAAGTTTAGAAAATCTAAGTGATGGATCAAACCAGGATGAAACAGTCACAAGGCCAAACTCCCCATCCTTCTCCCAGATGGAGCCACCAGTAGGAAAGGTAGGAGTAATAATAGCGAGACCAAGAGTTCGAAATAGACAAACCAATGTTAAGAAAAGATTTTGATCTTCCAATAAATAAAGACAAGAAAGAATGGTTTTTTAAAAACACTACTTCAGACCAACAAGCTAAAATCAGAGAACATTGGTATGAACAAATGAACAAACATAGAACCAACATAATATTCTTCACCTACCTAGACATTTACGCCCAATACCATGGGTTAGAATACCCATTTGAAAACATGGCCCCAACCCAGAAGACTACAACTCTCTGGATAACAGATAAAGATGAGGAGATTGAATCCATTCATCCTCCCTATAACATAATCAAGATAAAAACAGGAGCAACAGAGACCATAGGAGCCCCTTGTAGATCAACATCTGGAAACACTGAGAGCGACAAAAAATTAATCAGTCTAGCAAACTATTCAAACCAGCACCTCCTAACCATAGGAAGACAGCTAAATAGGATAGAGAACATAGTACAAACAAAACCCAGTACTTCCCAGGGAATTTCACCATCTGAGGAACACCCAAGTACTCAGAGGCATAGGCCTCTATTCATACCTCATAACATAAGCTTGAGATCTGCAAAAGCTTTGAACAGAGCTGATGCATTGAAAGAAATTGAACAGAGGCTCAAAGGCTTAGTAATACCAGAGACACCAAACAAGGAATCCCAAGACTTCGCGAGTAGCTCAAGTCGATGTAATAAGATCTCAAGAAAATAAACCCGATTCCATACATAGGATTGAAGAAGACTATTACCAAAGGTCCAAGCCAAAACCCGAGTTTTTAGATCTACAAATAGAGAACAGGGGAATGTATCCCCAGGCCTCTTATCAAAGTGGCGTAATCTATGAATGGAACATAGACGGCATGTCTGAATATAACATCAAAAATAAGTTACATGAGATGACAATGGTAGCAAATGCCTACCGGATAAAAGAAACTTCTGATCAGGCAGTAGCCGATCTTCTAGTCTCAGGCTTACAGGCCAATTAAAAGGATGGTGGGACTTCGTCCTAACCCAAGAACAAAGAATAGCAATCCTGTATGCAGTACAGATTGATGACCAAGGAGAAGTAATCCAAGACAGGAATGGACCTATTGAGGATGCAGTAAATACACTCATCTTCAACTTAACCAAACATTTCCTAGGAGATCCATCTAAACTCAAAGATAGATCCTTGAACAATTATCAAACCTAAAATGCAGAAAATTACATGACCTTAAGTGGTACAAAGATATCTTCATGACCAGAGTTATGTCCAGGGAAGATGCAAATCTCCCATTCGGAAAGAAAAATTCCTAACAGGCCTCCCGGAATATTTTGAAAAGATAAAACGAGCGAGAAAAGAGAACAACGGAGAAATTCCCTACGGCAGTTACACTTATGGGGAATTAAATAGTATCATCCACGAAGAAGCAATGTCTCTTTGTACGGACCTAAGACTAGCCCAACAAATGAAAAAAGAAAATAAGTCCTATAGAAAAGAACTAGGAGGGTTACGTGAGCAGTATGGGTTCCACCTTTAAAATCGGAGAAGAAACATAAAAGGAAATCCCATAAATTCAAAGAATCATCCAAGCATTACAAAGAAGACAAGTATAAAAAATATGAACCAAATAAGTACTATTCAAAACCAAGGTTCAATAAGAAAAAACGGTTCAACCAAACCAAAGCCACAGAAGAACCAAAAAAGGATGATACCAAAACTACCTCAGAAAAACCCAAAGGTTGTTTTAACTGTGGGAAACCAGGCCACATAGCCAAATACTGTAGAATAGCCAAAAGGGTTAGCTTACTTAGCCTGGACCAGAGTACCCAGCAAAAAATATTCGAAATATTCGCTAAGTCTGACTCAGAGGATTTGGACTCGGAAGAAGAGGTCTTCTATGAAGCCATCAACCAAATAAACCATGATCAGGACTCAAAGTCCAGTAGTAGCAGTGACACAGAACCGGATGCAGTTGCATGCAACTGCATAACCTCTGCCATAAAAGGCGAATGCTCCTGCACCACCAGTGACGGCTCTGAAACCAAATCCATTGGCATGATAAGACAATCATTCTTTGATGCCATTGAACAAATAGCAGACGTTCAAATTAGAAAACAGTGCCTCGAAGAAGCCAGACAAGCTTTAGAAGAAAACAAAGAAAGACCTAAGGCTTATGATATAAACCAGGTCTTCAAAAGGTTTGAACAAAGGAAGACTGCAAGTAATTCAGAAAACACTAGAATAACAAATCTGGAAGTTACTACTCAAGATTTAAAAAGAGAAATAAAAGAAGTAAAAGCTGAGTTAATTAAATTGAAAGGAAAGTCAAAACAAATTCAGGAAGAACCAGAACCAGGACAAGAATCAGGCTCCCAAAATTTTATAGCAAGCATATATACTTCTCCCCAAAAATGGCACGTAAAGGTTAAATTAACCATAGGCTCTTCCTATAAGTTTTCTTCAGTAGCCCTCATAGACTCAGGAGCCCAGCTGAACTGTATTCAAGAAGGAATAATTCCAACCCAATATTACCAAAAAACTGCACAGAGGCTTACCACGGCCGGTGGTGAATACATGAATGTTCGAGTACAAATTACGAAGTACATATATGCAATCGGGGCATATGCTTCAAACAAGCCTTTATCCTAGTAAAGAATCTAGATGGACAGGTAATTCTAGGACAACCATTCATAGAATTAATCAAACCCTTTAAAGTAACCAACAAAGGCTTAACCACCAAGATAGGCAAACAAAGAATTACGTTTGAATTTTTAGAACCTTAGGACCTAGAACAAATAGGACGAGCAAAAGCTGCATCTATAACAAAAGATCCTACCATTAGAAGTATAAAAGCCAAAGAAAGACACCTAAGTCATTTAAAAAATGAAATCATGCACATCAAGACTGCGGAACAATTACAAGAACAGCCAATAAAAACCCAGGTTAATAGATTAAGAACCCAGTTCGAAGATAATCTATGTTCTGAATTCCCTGATGCTTTTTGGCACAGGAAAAGACACATAGTAAAATTACCATACGAAAAGGAATTCTCAGAAAAAAACATTCCAACCAAGGCCAGGCCTATTCAAATGAGCCAGGAACTTCAAGAGACCTGCAAAAAAGAAATCCAAGAGTTATTAAATAAAAACCTCATTAGAAACAGTAAGTCTCCCTGGAGTTGTGCTGCCTTCTATGTAAACAAGAATGCAGAAATAGAAAGAGGAGCACCAAGATTGGTCATAAATTATAAGCCCCTCAACGATGTCCTACAATGGATTAGATACCCAATCCCTAACAAGAAAGACCTACTCCAAAAATTCACAAAGCCAAGATCTTTTCAAAGTTTGACTTAAAGTGCGGATATTGGCAAATCCAGGTTCATGAACAAGACAAATACAAAACAGCCTTCACCACACCCTTTGGTCATTACGAATGGAATGTAATGCCATTTGGTCTAAAAATGCCCCAAGTGAATTCCAAAACATAATGAATGATATATTCAACCCGATACGATGAGTCATAATAGTTTACATAGATGATGTCTTAATATTCTCGGACACCATAGACCAGCACTTTAAGCACCTTAGAAACTTCTACCAAGTAGTCAAAACCAATGGGCTAGTACTATCAAAAAAGAAGATGGACCTATTCCAAACTAAAATTAGGTTCTTAGGCCATTACATACATCGGGGAACCATCATTCCCATAGAAAGGACAATGGTCTTTGCGAGAAAAGTTTCTGATGAAATCCTAGAAAAGAAGCGATTCAGAGATTTCTAGGAAGCCTAAATTATGTTAGAGACTTCCTTCCAGGAATAAGTAAGACTGTGAACCTCTGTACCAAAGACTCAAAAGAAACAACCAGCCTGGTGTGAGACCCATACCAAGGCCGTTCAAGATATCAAGAAACTAGTAAAGAAATCCCTGTCTAGTTCGGCAAACCCGGACCTCCCAAAAATTGTTGAGACGATGCCTCCACCTAGGATATGGAGGAGTCCTCAAACAGATTGACCAAGGGAAGGAAACCCTGGTTCAGTACACTTCTGGACTATGGAACCAAGCCCAGAAGAATTACAGTACCATTAAAAAGGAAATTTTATCAGTAGTCTTATGCATTCAGAAATTTCAGAGTGATTTACTAAACAAAAGATTTTTAGTAAGAGTTGATTTGCTGTGCAGCCAAACAAGTTTTAAAAAATGATGTTCAAAATATTGCATCAAAACAGATTTTTGCAAGATGGCAAGCACTCTTATCAAGCTTTGATTTTGAAATAGAACACATAAAAGGAGAAATGAATTCCATCCCACGACTTTCTCACAAGGGAATTTTTGCAGGGACCCGAGTCATTTCAAGAATCATGGCTCCTAAGGAGCCTCCCGATCCAAAAACAAAATCCAAGAGCTCCTATGCAAAACCAGCCCCATCAAAACAATTGGCCTTGACCTCTTCCAGTGTCCCATACAACCAAGTAGTAGCCACAAGCTCCACCCAAATAGTCCCAGCCACAAGAACCACCTCAATAATGTCTAGGCCCAGTACAACATCGATCAGTATCCAAACCAAGTTTTACCCCCAAAAGCCAAGTACATCCAAAAACAAGATTACGAGGTCCTAGTATCCCTTGATGAACAACTTACCAAAGGCTGCCGGACCCTAATGACATTGCCGGAGAGTATTTTTTAAGGGTAGCAATACTATACCTCAAGCAATGCAAAGTCCCAAGAATTCTATGAGTTCATCCTCATAGATATCGATTCCATCAGGATCAAACAAAACTTTGATAAAGCAGGACCTAATCTTGTGACCCACACATCGATTTACTATTCTCAAGATCCTCAGACTACCGATTGGGGTGCACACCCTTTACAACATAAGAAGTTCTCACAAAACTACCAAAGCCACAAGAGTACCACTTCTTTGATTACATCGATGCATGGCACCATGCATTCTTGTACAGAATCAGCGAGAATAAGCACTCGTGGTTTTTACGCTTCGATTATAAATTCTCGGTTCTATCCCGATGCGGTTCCCAAAATGGTGGACCACTTACGGTCCAATCCTTGACATCTTACCGGATCCCATTTTTGAAGCCTATCATGTATTTTGCCGAAGCCTGCGAATGCATCCCCGAGCAGCCGATCTCTTAAGGTTTTTTATCCATCGCAAACTTGCATGGATAATGTATCGGGAATATGAGACCACCGCACAAGAGACCGATGAATGGTCCATCAATCCCTCATCGAGGATTCGAGTAAAATGGTGGGATAAATGTGATCTCACAAAATGCTCCAAGGAAACCCTCATCAAAGCCCTTAGCAAGTCCAAGGATTAAAGCCCAAATTACAGTGCCCAACTAAGGCCCGGTTAATGTGCTCAAGAAAATCCAAGTCCAAAGAAGAAAGCAAGAGGCTCCACTAAGCCCAGTAAGCGAGTAAATCGCAGCCCAACTGGCCGCAATAGAATCAAGAAGAAGAAGCCCATTCGTGAAGAGAGCCCATTCTAGTGTAGGAGCCAAGTCCACATTGGG